>NC_057813.1:520444314-520607058 GCF_018294505.1 Triticum aestivum
TTGAATGTACATAGTACAAGACTTAATATCGATGTTTCAATTTGGTGTACATTGTAAGATTTGAACCGAGGACCAGGCATACAGGTAATTATTTCAAATTCGTGCCATACTAAGTTTCAAAAAGTTGACATTAACTCAATTTGTTGTGCTATTTTGTAGGTCATATGTTTGAATCCATCCAAAAGTTTCCTCACTACCATGGTGTTCATCATATACATATGAATTTGTATTAAAAAAGTAGCATGGATACAGTGAAATGCGAAATCCACGTTAGTATTGGAGATCGCTATGTGACACACACTCTAATTCAAATAACTAACTATGTGACACACACTCTAATTGAAATAACTAATTATGTGACACACTCTAATCCATGTTAGCGTGGGTACCGTTTTGATTTTTTTTTCAAATAACTCCTCATTAATTAATTTATAGTACTCCCTCTGTTCACTTTTATAAGACCTTGAAGACATTTCAGACAATGTGCAAAATAGTTCATTTTAAGTTGTCTGAAACGACTTACAAAAGTGAACAGATGGAGTATCTTGTTTCAAATGACTAATTATTGCAAGGAAAACACGGGCATGGTAATACTCCCTCCGTTTCTTTTTAGTCTGCATATAAGGTTTGGTCAAAGTCAAGCTTTGTAAAGTTTGACTAACTTTACATTAAAAAATATACACATTGACAATATGAAATCAACATTATCAGATGCACCATGAAATGTATTTTCATATTATATAGTTTTAATATTGTAGATGTTCATATCTTTTTATATAAATTTGATCAAACTTTGTGTAGTCTGACTTTGACCAAATCTTATATGCGGAGTAAAAAGAAACGGAGGGAGTACATACAGATTCGTTTGCAAATGAATGAATATTCGTTTGCATTCTCAAATGTAGGCGCACCAGGTAGACCAGGGTCGTGTCGGGGAGGACACTGCTTCGGTGCCTTAAAGGCAACTGCCCTTGGGTGACTGACATGTGGGCCAGCCACCTGTTGGGCCCACATGTCATGGACACAAAGGCAAGTGACTTAAGACACCGAAGCATAGTCCTGTCGAGGTGGTCGCGTGTGTCGGACGGACACATAGCACCCAGCCACCCACCCCCCCCCCCCAAAAAAAGGACGATGACAATATAAGTTCGCGCTTCCACGTTTCGGATTGAAATATCTAGCGGCCCCAATTCCAGCCCTGCAAAATCTCTCTTCTCCACCGTCCCCTTCCGCGCCCAGATTGCACAAATCCCTAATTTGCCGCCATCCCTTGAATCGCCCCCCGTCTTGTCTTTTGCCCCACCGTTCGCCACCTCTGTGCCGGATGACGACGATGAAGACGACGGTCGCGCTTCACAACCGCACCGGAGCTACCTCATCTACGCCCTCGTCCACCGCACCAGGTGGTCCACCTACAACGTCGGCCGCCGCAACCGACGTGCCTCACAGACACCGAGTTCCACCGCATCAGGTGCGCTTCACCGACGCCGCCTCCCAGCTCACCGGGGCTACTTCACCGAGCACATCGTCACACCTCCGCCCCCCGAGGTTGTTGGGGCTTCACCAACGGTCTCGTCCACCGCATCATAGCGCTCCGCTGCCACTCAAGATCTGCATCCGTGCGCGGCCAGCCAACGCCAGCGCATCACCCTCAACGGCTCTGAAGTGACCCGCACTCTAGCTAGGCGAGCATGCCCAAACGCCGGCCCGAACTAGGTATCCACACATCACTCCCTTGTGCACTGTTCCGACGATGTTTGGATATCCTTTCACTGCTCTCTTAGCTTACACGCCTATGCAACTCTGACTTTAACTCTTATTTCTTCTGGAGATATCATCTGAAACAAGCAAATCCATTTTTTAGCGAAGCATGACGGCGCTACGGGATCTGGTACACATCCTGCACACCGGTATAACCTTGTAAGTATCTTTCCTCCGATACAACATCAAGGTCGATTCCTGTTATTTGATCAACCATTCGCCGTGTCAAAAATGCAGAGGGGGATGCAAGGAGCACAAGGCCTGCACATCCAAGCAAGTGGTAACATGGACTTGTACATGGAACATCCAAAGTGCAAGCAGAGCTGCAGTGAGCCTGTACAACGAGCTAGCGTAAGTCCTAGCATTTCATTTAATCCATACTGGCATTCATGTATGATTTGTGTGCAGTGGTTGATCCACAAATTCAAGTTACCAGGGGCGAACATTTAACAAAAAATACGAAGGCACTTGCACTCCGGAAATCAACATAACTTGAGAAATGTGAACCTAAATGCACTTTGAAAACCAGCTAATGATATAAAGTAGTTCAGATTATAAACACTAAATGATGCAAGCACCAAATAACACAAAATGCAACATGGTGTACCAGGACTACAAACATGGTCTGTACCTGCTTGAATTATTCGTTCTCTGGCTGAAAATATCGAAGTGTAATTGCACGTATAACCAGTGCGCAAACTGCATATCAATATATCTATCCTGCACAAGTATGCCAATAGTTTCAAACAACAGATTAGAAAAGTATTTATGCTATGTTGTCATGATACGGGGACTTTCTGGTAGATGGCCTCAATGTTTTCTCAAGCTATGAAAATGCACTATAATTTGCTTGTCATCAATGCTTGCAAATCTCTGTCTCTCTCAACATAGTAGATCATCATTAGACACTAAATCCTTTAATGAGCTTGCAAAATCCTTGCATTAGATCCCTCATTAGACACTATATGTTCATCACTAGGAGCATGTAAAATGTTTGCATCAAATCCTTCATTAGCAGTCTATTCATTAGCCACTTCAGGCTCAAGAACAACATGAGCTTGTATGTTTGCACCGGAAACTTGATTAGATACATCAGACTCAGTCAGTTCAGTATTGATTGAGGGAGTTATAAAATAAGTAGAAATTGGCATCATTTTCTCATAGATTCCCTACAAGCAAGCAGTTTTACAACACCGTCAGGTTTAACTATTGGCCAGAAATTGATGAATTGAATTAGATATAATCAGGGATGTGATGTACCTAATCGTTGCGCAGGCTACTCTTGCAAGTTGCGACTGTCCGTTTGAGCAAGCTCGATGCCATGCCCGTGCTGCCACCGCTGCCTCCCACGCAGGCTACACCCAGGGTTGGATCTTCATCTTCTGGACCTTCCGTTTGCTTGAAGACCGGCGACCGCCCTCCAACGAGGGCGCGAGGAAGTGCTGTGTCGGTCTGTCCAGCGGCGGCTAGGTTAGGAGCAAACCAGACTGGAGGCTGGAGCGAATGAATTGGGATTTTTCCTACTATCAATCGATATGGGAGGCGCTCGTTTGGGCCGCGAGCCTGCTATAGGGCCTGCCTTGCACTTATGTTATTGGCCCATCCAAATTGAAACATTTTTCTTCATTTTTTACATTGCCTGCTCGTGCGTTGGGATGAACAAAACTAGCATGGGCCAACCTGGACGACTCAAACTAGGTGCACACTTTCCAGCCACCTGAGGCGGCCACCCATACCAGCCCCTATGGTGGCATCTCCCCTTTTTGTGTGTATAATTGGATAGTGAAAAATATTCCAGTGGCGCTTTTGATTTACCCACAGAATGATTGAATTGCTTGTTTCTATGAACTGAGTTTGCCAATAATGTGAATGATGCCAGTCTTTTCATCCTATTGCAGATTGCTTAGATCTCGATATGCCAAAAGTAATCGCATGAAATATACAGTAAAAGCCAGTGTGATGTGTTTGGCTACAACTAGTCTGACTACACGTCCTCATATAACATATCAAGGACGCATCATCTTACCAGATTAACCATTCGACTTACCCATGCAGTGTGGGAAGAAAGAAGTATTGGGACTGCGTATCCAAGCAATTGATGCCATGGACTCTTTCGTACAACCTTGTAAGCGAAAAAGAAGTTGCAGTGTGCTTGTACAAGAACTAGCGTAAGTTCAGTTACCTGCTTCTCGGAATTTTAGTTAGCCATTTATTGCAAAATTGTTCAATTACGTTGCTTGGCTTAATTTAGTTTGCTACTAATTACATAATGGCACAGCCTGTTAATTATATTGTAGACTGCGCTTATATATGGGTTTGATACTTACTGTTAAGAATTACCTGTTTGCCTTAACTTAAATATCTACTTTTTTGTTTAACTGCTTTGCTGTTGCAATAGCGGGTTACAATGATGTTAATAACTACTTTTCAGTATCCAATTGAAACACTTTAATTCCTTGTTTGTTTAACTGGTTTGCTGTTATAACTCCTAGTTGAGATGTTTTGCTAACTTCAACTTTTCAGAATCCAATCAGAACTTTAATGGCAAAACAGGTTAGCCCAAGATCAAAGAGCGAGGTCCCCATGGACGTTGCATCATCCCATAGCAGTGGCACCGGCCCAATCATGCATTATGAATTGCCAACTGCTGATGCTCTAGAGGCTAAACTAGTGGTAGAAAGAGATTCTGCTCTTGCACTTAGAGATGAAGTTGACATGTTGAGGAAGCAAACAGCACAATCACAAGTAGTACTCTAGACGACCATTAAATATTTGGTGGATTTCAAAACGAAGCAAGCTGAGACTGACCAGATTGTTAAGGTCCTAAAGGAAAAAAGGAAATTAAATTCCTTCTTGGTAAATCATATGTGAAATGTTCTCTCCATAGTTGAATAACCTTTGTGTTGTCTGTTCATGTAATCAATCAAACCATTTGTTTTAGAGATCATGTAATAATTGTTTTTTTTTGTTTTTTGGTTTGTAATTTTATTTGAGCACAAGTCTGTATTAATTGATACGACTGGGAGACATTTCATTTGGATTGCTGTGCCAGACCTACAAATATGCCAATCGGGCTGAATGTGCATTCAGCAATAGTAGTTGTATAGATGGACCATAAGTGGCACACATCGGAAAGGGCCAAGATGTTGGCTAAAAAAATACAGCGGCCTAGTTTATGTATGTTAGTTGATATTATTGATCCATATACTCTATAAGTGTTTATATGTCTGTTAGTTCTGTACATTCATGGTTGATTGACTCGGTATTTGAATCTTGATACATCGCTTATGTACATATCTAAATGCGAGTACACATTATGCTGCGTGTGACATTTGAGATGGACATGAAGTGTTCCAAATATTCAAATTCACCTTAAACTGGATTCTAGTTTCTGAATTTGAGTATCGGCATTTGTAAACCATATTCATATATGTCAGTGGGATACATCTTTGTCGTCCTTTTGAAGATATATAAAAACACATAGAATGATTTATAAAGATTCATATAGGAATACAAAATGGATTCGAATTTAGCTGCCAGGGTAAACCTGGATGCTTATTGTCCCAAAATTCGAAAGAAGCAGCAAAATGTCCACTCCCACGTCGGCTGCCCGAAGCCAAGTGTTTGGGAGATGGAAATTACTGTGTACCCATTACACGGACAATCCATCGGCCCGATTTCTACTGATCTAAATAGGGGTAGGTTAGTAACTTCAATTAGACATGACACGACCGCCTCTGAGCCCATTCCGACACAGTGGGCGTCAAACATGGGCGGCAAAACACATTTGATTCAAGCTCGTCCGAAAGAGCTCTATTTCTCCCTCCATTCCCCATTCATACACGGTGGGCAGCAAAAGAAACTTGACTCGGCCAAAATCGATGTAGGCAAATATTTTCAATAGGGGTAGGTTTGTAACTTCACTCAGACGTGACACAACCGCCCTACCTGTCAGGCCTGTTCATACAACATGGGCGCCAACCACCCTCTCCTCGCCCGAAATCACTCTGGGAAAATATTGGCGAGATGCGAGATTATTGTCCTATCCCCAACCGACGAGACGTCCAAATTTTAAACGGGGGCTAAGTTCGTACCTTTCCCATATTTCAGACAGGCGCGTCCCAAAAACATGGTTCCCCGTACCTCTCCCTCCATTTTCCCATTCATACATTGTCCGAGCTAGAACACCCCATCCCCACACCAGCCTCCGTCCGCCACCCCATCCATCGCCGCCGTCCTCCACCACATCCATCGCCACCGTCCTCCACCATGCCGGAGTGCCTAACAAGACCGCGTCGTCCACTGCTAGAGATGGACGTTTCTCATCCATAGCGACGGGACCAATAGCCTTGCATCGTGTCCTCTCGCTTCATCGGCGCCGTCATCCTCTTTGCCGGGGCCGCTCACACGACCTTCTCTTCCACTGCAACGGGACTTATCCCCCGATGCACCCATCTACCATTGCAGATCTGCTTCAATGCCACCGACAGCCATTGCACCCCCGATGACTACACGGCGCCGCAAGAGAGGTGGTACTTCATATCTCCTCAACTTTTTGATGTCAACCAGAAAATATATCTTAACTTGGTTACTCTACTTTCTTTTCAGCTCTTAGAATTTAGTTCTTAGTTCGAAGCAAACAATGGATGCTAAATATCATTTCTCTGGTTTGCAGCTTCAAATCTGCCATGGCACAACCATAATACGGTTTAATTGATCATGCTTAGGGTTTAATTGATCATGTTGGTTCCGTGGTGGTTTATTTAGTAGAAATCGGAGGGGAAACCCTCTTTTATGATCACTATACGATCAGAATACGTGCTTCGTGTCATAATAACACTGCTCCACCCATCAAGCTAAACAAGCTTAGATGTTCAAATACGAATCTGATATTATTAAAATAGAGTTGTTTAATTGGTCAGCTAAATATTCGTAAATTAGTTTCGAAAATGCATGTTCGCCGCTCGGGTGTGTATCTCTACAGGGTGCCCACGGTGGGCTGGCCCACCCTGGGATTTTGGGTCGACCTAGGCCCCGATCCCCTCTGTTCTGCTACGCGCTTCCGATCTCTACTTGCCCCCAGCTGCCTGCCTTGCCGTCGACTTGCCGTCCCCGGACGGCATGACTCTAGGAGGAGACGCCGGACTAACAGGAGGCCAGGAGCCGCTCGCCCAACAGTGTCACCGCTGCTCGGGCGCGCAGCTGTGCCTACCTTCCCAGTCTGTTCAGGGCTCAGGTGTGCAGCACCCACCAAGCCAACCCGATTTATCCTGACATACGTCCTCAACACTCAGCAGCCACTCCTCATCAACCATTTTCTAATTGATTCATTACTCATTAGGCAGGACTGTCATTAGGGTTTGTTGTGTGCTCAGTGCTGAAGGAAATATGCCCTAGAGGCAATAATAAAGTAATTATTTATTTCCTTATTTCATGATAAATGTTTATTATTCATGCTAGAATTGTATTAACCGGAAACATAATACATGTGTGAATACATAGACAAACTTAATGTCACTAGTATGCCTCTACTTGACTAGCTCATTAATCAAAGATGGTTATGTTTCCTAACCATAGACATGAGTTGTCATTTGATTAACGGGATCACATCATTAGCAGAACGTTTAGTATTAGCACTTGATCGTTTAGTATGTTGCTATTGTTTTCTTCATGACTTATACATGTTCCTACAACTATGAGATTATGTAACTCCCTTTACCGGAGGAACACTTTGTGTGCTACCAAACGTCACAACCTAACTTGGTGATTATAAAGGAGCTCTACAGGTGTCTCCAGAGGAACATGTTGAGTTGGCTTATTTCGAAATTAGGTTTTGTCACTCCGATTGTCGGAGATGTATCTCTGGGCCCTCTCGGTAATGCACATCACTATAAGCCCTGCAAGCAATGTAACTAATGAGTTAGTTACGGAATGATGCACTACATAACGAGTAAAGAGACTTGCTGGTAATGAGATTGAACTAGGTATTGAGATACCGACGATCGAATCTCGGGCAAGTAACATACCGATGACAAAGGGAACAACGTATGTTGTTATGCGCTTTGACCGATAAAGATCTTCGTCGAATATGTAGGAGCCAATATGAGCATCCAGGTTTCTCTATTGGTTATTGACTGGAAACGTGTCTCGGTCATGTCTACATAGTTCTCGAACCCGTAGGGTCCGCACGCTTAAGGTTTCGATGACAGTTTTATTATGAGTTTATGAGTTTTGATGTACCGAAGGAGTTCGGAGTCCCGGATGAGATCGGGTACATGACGAGGAGTCTCGAAATGGTCGAGACGTAAAAATCGATATATTGGACGACTATATTCAGACATCGTAAAGGTTCCGAGTGATTCGGGTATTTTTCGGAGTACCGGGGAGTTACGGGAATACGGGGAAGAGTATTGGGCCTTAATGGGCCTTAGTGGGAGGGAGCCAGGAGGTGGCGCGCCCCCCTCCCATGCCCAGTCCGAATTGGACAAGGGGTTTGGGGCACGGCCCCCCTCTCCCTTCCTTCTCCACTCCCCTCCTTTCGCCCCTTCTCCTAGTTGGACTAGGAAAGAAGGAAACCTACTCCTACTAGGAGTAGGAATCCTCCCCCTTGGCGCGCCTCTCCCTGGCCGGCTGCCTCCTCCCCTTACTCCTTTATATACGGGGGCAAGGGGCACCCCATAGACACAACAATTGATCTCTTGATCTCTTAGCCGTGTCCAGTGCCCCCCCCCCCCTCCACCATAGTCCTCAATAATATTGTAGCGGTGCTTAGGCGAAGCGGTAGAACATCAAGATCGTCACCACGCCGTCGTGCTGATGGAACTCTCCCTCGACACTCGGCTGGATCGGAGTTCGAGGGACGTCATCGAGGTGAACGTGTGCTAGAACTCGGAGGTGCCGTAGTTTCGGTGCTTGATCGGTCGGGCCGTGAAGACGTACGACTACATCAACCGCATTGTGCTAACGCTTCCGCTTTCGGTCTACGAGGGTATGTGGACACACTCTCCCCTCTCGTTGCTATGCATCACCATGATCTTGCGTGTGCGTAGGATTTTTTTTTTAAATTACTACGTTCCCCAACAGTGGTGTCAGAGCCAGGTTTTATGCGTAGATGTTATATGCACGAGTAGAACACAAGTGAGTTGTGGGCGATACAAGTCATACTGCTTACTAGCATGTCATACTTTGGTTCGGCGGTATCATTGGATGAAGCGGCCCGGACCGACATTACGCGTACGCTTACGCGAGACTGGTTCTATCGACATGCTTTGCACATAGGTGGCTGGCGGGTGTCTGTTTCTCCAACTTTAGTTGAACTGAGTGCTGCGCCCGGTCCTTGCGAAGGTTAAGACAACACTAACTTGACGAACTATCGTTGTGGTTTTAATGCGTAGGTGAGAACGGTTCTTGCTCAGCCCGTAGCAGCCACGTAAAATATGCAACAAAAAAGTAGAGGACGTCTAACTTGTTTTTGTAGGGCATGTTGTGATGTGATATGGTCAAAACGTGATGCTATATTTTATTGTATGAGATGATCATGTTTTGTAACCGAAGTTATTGGCAACTAGCAGGAGCCATATGGTTGTCGCTTTATTGTATGAAATGCAAACGCCCTGTAATTGCTTTACTTTATCACTAAGTGGTAGCGATAGTCGTAGAAGCAATAGATGGCATAACGACAATGATGCTGCGATGGAGATCAAGGTGTCGCGCCGGTGACGATGGTGATGACGACGGTTCTTCGGAGATGGAGATCACAAGCACAAGATGATGATGGCCATATCATATCACTTATATTGATTGCATGTGATGTTTATCCTTTATGCATCTTATCTTGCTTTGATTGACGGTAGCATTATAAGATGATCTCTCACTAATTATCAAGAATTGTTCTCCCTGAGTATGCACCGTTGCGAAAGTTCTTCGTATTGAGACACCACATGATGATCGGGTGTGATAGGCTCTACATTCAAATACAACGGGTGCAAAACAGTTGCACACGCGGAATACTTAGGTTAAACTTGACGAGCCTAGCATATACAGATATGGCCTCGGAACATGGAGACCGAAAGGTCGATCGTGCATCATATAGTAGATATGATCAACATAGTGATGTTCACCATTGAAAACTACTCCATCTCACGTGATGATCGGACATGGTTTAGTTGATTTGGATCACGTGATCACTTAGATGACTAGAGAGATGTCTGTCTAAGTGGGAGTTCTTTAGTAATATGATTAATTGAACTTAAATTTATCATGAACTTAGTCTTGATAGTATTTTGCAAATTATGTTGTAGATCAATAGCTTTATGTTGAAAGATATTAGTAGCAGTAATGCGGATTAGATCCGTGATCTGAGGTTTATCCTCATTGCTGCATAGAAGAATTATGTTCTTGATGCACCGCTAGGTGACAGACCTATTGCAGGAGCAGATGCAGACGTTATGAACGTTTGGCTAGCTCAATATGATGACTACTTGATAGTTTAGTGCACCATGCTTAACAGCTTAGAATCGGGACTTCAAAGACGTTTTGAACGTCATGGACCATATGAGATGTTCCAGGAGTTGAAGTTAATATTTCAAGCAAATACCCGAGTTGAGAGATATGAAGTCTCCAACAAGTTCTATAGCTAAAGGATGCAAGAGAATCGCTCAACTAGTGAGCATGTGCTCATATTGTCTGGGTACTACAATCGCTTGAATCAAGTGGGAGTTAATCTTCCAAATAAGATAGTGATTAGCACAGTTCTCTAGTCACCATCACCAAGTTACTAGAACTTCGTGATGAACTATAGTATGCAACGGATGACAAAAACGATCCCCGAGCTCTTCGTGATGTTGAAATCGACTAAGGTAGAAATCAAGAAAGAGCATCAAGTGTTGATGATTTACAAGACCACTAGTTTCAAGAAAAGGGCAAAGGGAAAGAAAGGGAACTTCAAGTAGAATGGCAAGCAAGTTGTCACTCCCGAGAAGAAGCTCAAAGATGGACCAAAGCCTGAAACTGAGTGCTTACACTACAAAGGAAATGGTCACTAGAAGCGGAAATGCCCTGAATATTTGGTGGATAAGCAAGATGGAAAAGTGAACAAGGGTATATTTGATATACAGGTTATTGAAGTGTACCTTACTAGTGTTTATAGTAGCCCCTGGGTATTTGATACTTGTTCGGTTGCTAAAAATTAGTAACTCGAAACAGGAGTTACAGAATAAACGGAGACTAGTTGAGGGTGAAGTGATGATGTGTGTTGGAAGTGGTTCCAAGATTGATATGATCATCGTTACACACTTCCTATACTTTCGGGATTAATGTTAAACCTATAAATGTTATTTGGCGTTTGCGTTGAGCATGACTATGATTTGATCATGTTTATTGCAATACGGTTATTCATTTAAAGTCAGAGAATAATTGTTGTTCTGCTTACATGAATAAAACCTTCAATGGTCATACACCTAATGAAAATAGTTTGTTGGATCTCGTTCGTAGTAATACACATATTCATAATATTGATGCCAAAAGATGCAAAGTTAATAATGATAGTGCAACTTATTTGTGGCACGCCGTTTGGGTCATATCGGTGTAAAGCGCATGAAGAAACTCCATAAAGATGGATTTTCGAAATCACTTGGTTATGAATCATTTGATTCTTGCGAACCGTGCCTTTTGGGCAAGATGACTAAAACTCCGTTCTCCAGAACAATGGAAAAAGCTACTGACTTGTTGGAAATAATACATACTGATGTATGCGATCCAATGAGTGTTGATGCTCGTGGAAAATATCGTTATTTTCTAACCTTCACAGATTATTTGAGCAGATATGGGTATATCTACTTAATGAAACACAAGTCTGAAACATTTGAAAAGTTCAAAGAATTTCGAAGTGAAGTGGAGAATCATCGTAACAAGAAAATAAAATTTCTATGATCTGATCGTGGAGGAGAATATTTGAGTTACGAGTTTGGCCTTCATATAAAACAATGTGCAATAGTTTCACAGCTCACGCCACCTGGAACACCACAACATTATGGTGTGTCCGAATGTCGTAACCGCACTTTATTGGATATGGTGCGATCTATGATGTATCTTACAGATTTACCACTATCGTTTTGGGGTTATGCATTAGAGACAGCTGCATTCACTTTAAAAGGGGCACCATCAAAATCCATTGAGACGAAGCCTTATGAACTGTGGTTTGGCAAGAAACCAAAGTTGTTGTTTCTTAAAGTTTGGGGCTGCGATGCTTATGTGAAAAAGTTTCACCTGATAAGCTCGAACCCAAAATCGGAGAAGTGCGTCTTCATAGAATACCCAAAGGAAACTGTTGTGTACACCTTCTATCACAGATCTGAAGGCAAGATACTCGTTGCTAAAATGGATCCTTTCTAGAGAAGGAGTTTCTCTTGAAAGAAGTGAGTGGGAGGAAAGTAGAGCTTGCTAAGGTTACTGTACCTTCTTCCGAATTGGAAAGTAGTTCATCACAGAAATCAGTTCCAGTGATTGCTACACCAATTAGCGAGGAAGCTAATGATGATGATCATGAAGCTTCATATCAAGTTACTACCGAACTTTGTAAACCTTCCAGATTAAGATCCGCACCAAAGTGGTAAGGTAATCCTATTCTGGAAGTCATGTTACTAGACTATGATGAACCTACAAACTATGAGGAAGCGATGATGAGCCCAGATTCCGTGAAGTGGCTTGAAGGCCATGAAATCTGAGATGAGATCCATGTATGAGAACAAAGTGTGGACTTTGATTGACTTGCCCGACGATCGGCAAGCCATAGAAAATAAATGGATCTTCAAGAGGAATACGGAATTAATAGTAGTGTTACTATCTACAAAGTTAGACTTGTCGAAAAAGGTTTTTTTGACAAAGTTCAAGATGTTCACTACGATGAGTTTTTTCTCACTCGTATCGATGCTTAAAGTCTGTCCAAATCATATTAGCAATTGCCACATTTTATGAAATCTGGCAAAAGGATGTCAAAACTGCATTCCTTAATGGATTTATTAAAGAAGAGTTGTATATGATGCAACCAGAAGGTTTTGTCAATCCTAAAGGATCTAACAAATTGTGCAAGCTCCAGTGATCCATCTATGGACTGGTGCAAGCATCTCGGAGTTGGAATATACACTTTGATGTGTTGATCAAAGCATATGGTTTTATACAGACTTTTGGAGAAGCCTGTATTTACAAGAAAGTGAGTGGGAGCTTTGTAACATTTCTAAAACTATATGTAGATGACATATTGTTAATTGGAAATGATATAGAAATTCTAGATAGCATAAAAGGATACTTGGATAAGAGTTTTTCAATGAAAGACCTTGGTGAAGCTGCTTACATATTGAGCATCAAGATCTGTTGAGATAGATCAAGACGCTTGATAAGTTTTTCAATAAGTACACACCTTGTCATGTTTTTGAAGTAGTTCAAAATGGAACAGTCAAAGAAAGAGCTCTTGACTGTGTTGCAAAGGTGTGAAATTGAGTAAGACTCAAATCCCGACCATGGCAGAAAATAATAAAGAGAATGAAAGTCATTCCCTATGCCTCAGTCATAGGTTCTATAAAGTATGCTATGCTATGTATCAGACCTGTTGTATACCTTGCTCCGAATTTGGCAAGGGAGTACAATATTGATCTAGCAGTAGATCACTGAACATTGGTCAAGAATATCCTTAGTGAGGACTAAGGAAATATTTCTCGATTATGGAGGTGATAAAAGAGCCCGTCGTAAAAAGTTACATCAGTGCAAGCTTTTACACCGATCTAGATGACTATAAGTCTCAATCTGGATACATATTGAAAGTGGGAGCAATTAGCTAGAGTAGCTCCGTGCAGAACATTGTAGACATAGATTATTTGCAAAATACATACGGCTTTGAATTTGACAGACCCGTTGACTAAGCTTCTCTCACGAGCAAAACATGATCACACCTTAGTACTCTTTGGTTGTTAATCACATAGCGATGTGAACTAGATTATTGACTCTAGTAAACCCTTTGGGTGTTGGTCACATGAAGATGTGAACTATGGGTGTTAGTCATATCCAGATATGAATATTGGTGTTAAATCACATGGCCATGTGAACTAGATTATTGACTCTAGTGCAAGTGGGAGACTGAAGGAAATATGCCCTAGAGGCAATAATAAAGTAATTATTTATTTCCTTATTTCATGATAAATGTTTATTATTCATGCTAGAATTGGATTAACCGGAAATATAATATATGTGTGAATACATAGACAAACTTAATGTCACTAGTATGCCTCTACTTGACTAGCTCATTAATCAAAGATGGTTATGTTTCCTAACCATAGACATGAGTTGTCATTTGATTAACGGGATCAAATCATTAGCAGAATGATGTGATTGACATGACCCATTCCATTAGCTTACCACTTGACCATTTAGTATGTTGCTATTGCTTTCTTCATGACTTATACATGTTCCAACAACTATGAGATTATGCAACTCCCGTTTACCGGAGGAACACTTTGTGTGCTACCAAACGTCACAACGTAACTGGGTGATTATAAAGGAGCTCTACAGGTGTCTCCAAAGGTACATGTTGAGTTGCCGTATTTCGAGATTAGGTTTTGTCACTCCGATTGTCGGAGAGGTATATCTGGGCCCTCTCGGCAATGCACATCACTATAAGCATTGCAAGCAATGTAACTAATGAGTTAGTTACAGAATGACGCATTACATAACGAGTAAAGAGACTTTCCGGTAACGAGATTGAACTAGGTATTGAGATACCGACGATCGAATATCGGGCAAGTAACATGCCGATGACAAAGGGAACAACGTATGTTGTTATGCGGTTTGATAGATAAAGATCTTCATAGAATATGTAGGAGCCAATATGAGCATCCAGGTTCTGCTATTGGTTATTGATCGGAAACGTGTGTCGGTCATGTCTACAGAGTTCTCGAACCCGTAGGGTCCGCACGCTTAAGGCTTCGATGACAGCTTTATTATGAGTTTATGAGTTTTGATGTACCGAAGGAGTTCGGAGTCCTGGATGAGACCGGGGACATGACGAGGAGTCTCGAAATGGTTGAGACATAAAGATCGATATATTGGACGACTATATTAGTACATCGGAAAGGTTCCGAGTGATTCGGTTATTTTTCGGAGTACCGAGGAGTTACAGGAATACGGGGAAGAGTATTGGGCCTTAGTGGGCCTTAGTGGGAAGGTGCCATGAGGTGGCGCGCGCCCCTCCCAAGCCCATTCCGAATTGGACAAGGGGTTTGGGGCGCGGCCCCCCTCTCCCTTCCTTCTCCACTCCCCTCCTTTCCCCCCTTCTCCTAGTTGGAGTAGGAAAGAAGGAAACCTACTCCTACTAGGAGTAGAAATCCTCCCCCCTTGGCGCACCTCTCCCTGGCCGGCCGCCTCCTCCCCTTGCTCCTTTATATGCAGGGGCAAGGGGGCACCCCATAGACACAACAATTGATCTCTTGATCTCTTAGCCATGTGCGGTGCCGCCCCTCCACCATAGTCCTCCTCGATAATATTGTAGCGGTGTTTAGGCGAAGCCCCGTGATGGTAGAACATCAAGATCGTCACCACGCCGTCGTGCTGACGGAACTCTCCCTCGACACTCGGCTAGATCGGAGTTCGAGGGACGTCATCAAGCTGAACGTGTGCTAGAACTCGGAGGTGCCATAGTTTTGGTGCTTGATCGGTCGGGCCGTGAAGACGTACGACTACATCAACCGCGTTGTGCTAACGCTTCCTCTTTCGGTCTACGAGGGTACGTGGACAACACTCTCCCCTCTCGTTGCTATGCATCACCATGATCTTGTGTGTGTGTAGGAATTTTTTTGGAAATTACTACGTTCCCCAACAAGTTCTACCTACACTTAATGGTTCAGATGTATTTCGGTAATCTTTAGTACCTCTAAAGTTCACAGGGTTTTCAAAATTCCGGCCCTCGGAACAGAAACTAGTCATTTTGGATTGTTGGTCGTAGTGACATTGACCCAGATTACTACTGCAAGCCAGGTTTGTTGACAATTTTACTTGTCTTTCTTACTCATTCGATATAATATCCAATTATTCACGTCGATTAGTTGCAAACAATAAGTGCTAGAAAAACTTCTTCATTCAGATTTGGACGGTCTCTTACTGCAGTTACAATTCTGCATACTTGTCCTAATAAGCTCACAAGTAAATGATTGATTCACTACATCTATGCTTGCCTTGTCATATTTGTTGTCAATATTCTTTGAGGGTGGACCACCCTGTTTCTAAATGCTGGAACCGTAGACATGAGTGAATAGCATTTCACTATGTGATCTCTTCCATCATGTGTGGGTAACGAACACTGCATTGTATAGAAAGAATGTGTCATTTCCAGCTTTTACATAGGTTTCAATCTTTTACATGGAATACAATTTTCCTACTTGCTTTGTGTCGCACTACCAACACTCCACCCTTGAAGCTAAACATTACGCCACTCATAATTGCTTAGTTCATTTGTTCAAATACGAATTTCATATGATTCTAATGTTCCTACTTCAGTTTTGAAATGTGTGTCTGCCTGTTATAGAGACATAAGGGGTTTGTATTTCTGTGTGTGGTCTGGTCAGCATGGTTGGGGGGTGAACTTTCCATATGCAGGGGTTTATAGGGAGACACTCTCCGAGTTGAATCCGTAATGCATTCCATAGATAATCTGACTACTTTTTATGTTTTCATGAATCTCAGATTCTGAACAACATCATAATGATTATGAGCTTGCACGCATGAAAAGAATAAAGCAGAACAATGCCATGGCTGTCAAACTTGGCATTAAGGGACTGAAATCAAGTCTGGATGCAATGCAATGCAAACGCTCTCCACCTACAGATTCATGCTCAGAATATGACCCTAACAGTGATTCTGAGCTAGAGGGAGACCTAAATCAATGTAGCTCCCTAGTGGAGGAGTCAGAGGAAGATGCCCTATCTTATTCACCCATCAAGGTACTTGCTCTAACTTTCCAAGGTTACATTGCTCGCACATATCTTGCAACTGATGCTTTGCATTGCTTCTACTTTGTTGAACTACCATTAGCTTAGTTTACACATCGTGTATGTGAATACGCCCTGCCTATCCATTTTCAGTACATATTCCATCTGTCATCATACCATATTTATCCATTCAAATGTTGTTCTTGTGTATCAGACATTCAAAAGGAAGAGGGCGATTGCTGATCGTGGAGGAGCACAAGCAAAGTATTTGGAAAAGGTAGTGGCACCTGATAAATCAAATAGCCCATTAGGTGTAGTTGCAATATCACCAGACCCACAAAATACCCCAATTCTAGTAGAATCTAGCCCTACTACACTGGTCATTTCTGATGCCCCAACTCAGCAGACCCCAACTTTAGCAAACAGTATGATTATGCCAGTTGACATAGCACCAGCTGTACGATGCAAAACCCCCATTCCAGCAAAGAGTACACCAAATTCAGTTGCCAAATACCTTTTCGAACCAGAGAGAGCCCCAATTGCAGCAAATAGGACCCCTCTTCCATTTCTTCCCAGTTTAGAAGACGAAGCTTATGTTGCTGTCAGGAACTTTGTGCGCATCTTTCCTTCATGGAAAGATTATACCGTAGACACAAAACAATTTCCAGTCTTGCTCCGCAACTTACGCGTAAGTAATGTACTAATGTTATTCATGGTCATTACTGCATATGTTTCTGCTGACAGAAGACACAAGATTTCATTCTTTTAAATAGGCGAGGAGCAAACTGGATTGTGATGATGAGCAAGAGTTGGTTGCCCTTTTCAAGCACTCGTTGATGAAGTATCGTTCCTACCTGAGGCAAGCACACTTCGATGGCAAGCCTCTGAACGAAATTTCTGTAAAGTCTACGGTGCTACATTTATCTGATGGTGACTGGAATAATCTTGTTACACATTGGTCTCGGCTGCAGCGTAAGGTACTGTCTATGATATCACATCACAATTTGAACTACATTTCTGCATTTGCCTTAATGTCTCACTTGTACGAAAACTGTTAGCAGAAGAACATTCGTTCTCAAGGGACCACAGAATCTCGCAACTATACTGCACACTGCATTGCTCTTGTGAGTACCTCTTGCCCTGTATGACCATACTTACTTTCATAGCTGTTTGATTATGTAGCATCACTACACATGTTAGCCTCGTAATCGTCCATTTGGTGGACATTATAAGATCCGTATGGACTCTTACACAAATTTAGAATCAACCAAATGCTTTTGAAGAGGTTTAGCTCTGCAGTCCTCTTGTAAGGACTGAACGTGGTCTATCACTGTACTTACATTAACACCTACTCCCCCCGTTCCATAATATAAGAATGTTTTGTACAGTACACCAGTGTTCAAAACACTCTTGTATTATGGGAAGAGGGATTGGTTCATTTTGTAGCATTCTACATCCTGTCTCCCTCGCCCACCATTTACTAAAAAAGATTAGATCCATATTTAATCTTACCAACAAGTAGAATACATAGACAATTCCAGTGCAGATGTGTAGCCCATTGCTCTTGTCAGTACATTTTGTCCTGTAATGCTTGTACTTCCAAGGATTGGTAGTTGATTATGTAGCATCAATCTGCATCTTATCTTCATTATCCTCTATCCCTTCTAGTATTATCATATCTACAATTACTCTCTACAAAATGTAGAGTACAGGCAATGCTTATGAAGAAGATTCTATGCTGAAATTCTTGAGTTATCCTTCCCTTGACATGGAGAAGGGCATTATAAAGCCGGTGTTAACTGTTAATGTAAGTCAGTCCTTATAAAGCCTTTATCCTCAACTGCTGTTTAATTTGCTCATACTCCCTACCGTTTACTGCTGTTTAGTTTGTTGTTTCTACCAAAATGCATGTTCGTAAGAACCGTAAGTTCTAAGTTTTACTTGTAAAACCAAATTCCTTATTCATACCATGCACATTACTTAATACTCCCTATATGTATGCTTGGTTTTGTGGATCTATAATACAGTGTGTGGTGAAGCAGCCCACGTTTGCACCTTGTCATCTCCTGTTTTATCTTACTGATGTGGCTGATGATATGAACAACATGCCATGCACATTATCCAAAATAGATACAATGATTTCTTTGCCCTTCATCTATGCTTGTTATGTTGACATGGTGATCCAGTAGTGTGGTGAAGCTCCCCGCATTATGAACAATGCCAAATTATGCTATTGATATTTTGAACTTACTCTTTATTTTCTAATTTGAAATTGGATAGAATTGACAGAACAGTTATCATCTTTGTTTATACACGTGCAAAACCTGTCATCTCTCTGCTTTGTTTCAGGGTGATATGCCTGATGGCATGCACAAGTCTGCTGAAGGCTGTGAGACAAACCCAACATATATTGCAGCAAAGAAGGCAAAACATCTTGAAGATAGCGAGACAACCCCAAAGTCTTGTCTTGATGCAGTGTTCAAGTTACTTGAGACTAACAGTCAGACAAGCTCACAGAATTCGTTGTCTGAATCAGTTCGACTTCTTCAGTCCCAAGTTCTAGCAGAAAGGCATTCTGCAACTCAACTTTGACTTGAAGTCCTATCTCTAAGAAAGATTGCGGAGAACACCAATGAGAACCTCATCGCTAAACAGCTACACCTGGAAGCTATGACCGACATGCTAGGCATGTCTCACAGCCTTGCTCAGCAGCTTGCACAGCAGTTCCCCCGCAAGGCTAACCTTTCTTGAACTGTCTTGGAAGTGGTCTTGGTTCAGTACTATTTTGTTACGCTGAAATGGTGCCAAGTTTTTGTAATCTGCTTCTTCGTTGCGCTTTATGATCACTGGTGGCGAACTTCGATGCCTAGTGGATGTAATATACCTTAAATCCTTTATCGTATAGTGTAGGTTTATTCTTAGTTACTATGCCATAATTTCTTTATTGTATAGAGTGGGTTTGTTCTTAATTCCTACTAGTTACTGCCATCATTCGCTACCTGAAAACAAATCAGATGTTGTCGACCGGGCCGAACATTCGACTCTAATGGGCCAGGTTTTTAGCGGGCCACAATTGGGCCGGCCTGCGTCTTTCTTTGGCCCGAATGATTGGGGCCTTCACACATTGTGCCAGGCCCAAACTTACACCGGCCTATATTTTAGTTGGGCCTTTTGTGACCCAGCGCTTAGTTTGGCCCAGGTAGCGTTGGGCCATTAACAGGCTGAATATTGTACTGGCCTGTTACGGCTGAGATGAAACCATGGGCCTTTAGCAGGCCAAAATGCATGTTGGGCCTCAATTTTCACTAGTCGTCGACGGGCCTTCAGCAGGCCGAAATGTAGACCGGGTCGTTTTGGGCCCAGTTAGCACACGGGCCGTTACCAGGCCGAAACATATCTCCGGCCTTAGTTAGCCCACTGATATCATGGGCCTTTAAGAGGCCGAAAGCTTAGTACAGGCATCAACGGGCAGAATTACGCGACAGGCCTTTAACAGGCACAAAGTCACGTTGGGCTTTACTGTTGCCACCTTTAGCACGGGTCGTTAGTGGGCCCGATGTCCCGTCGAACCATATATGGCCCATGGGCAGAACGGGCCATTCCCAGGCCGAAAGTCACAACGGGCTGAAATGGGCCCATGTCTACATCAGGCCTCTAACGGGCCGAAAGTCACTGGGCTGTAGTTGGGCCCAAATATTCGGCGAACAATTAACGGGCCAGATCTGGCTTCGGGACGCAAAGGGCCCAAATATTGGGCGAACAATTAAGGGCCAGATTTGGCTTTGGGGCGTAAATGGGCCCAAATATTGGGAGAACAATAAACATGCCAGATCTGGCTTCGGGCCGCAAATGGGCCTTTATTAAGTAGGCCGTTATTGGGCTGGCCCACTAGTACCTGATTAAGTTCTAAGGGCCTTTGACTGGGCCGGCCTTTTTAACCTATATGGGCCTCTATTGGGCCCATCCACGGGTCGACGTATCATAGGCATGTCTCCTCCAATGGAGGAGCGACATCTGGCCCACTAACGAGCTGACAGGTGTTCCCTTCGGCCAATCAGAATTTTACACGTGGAAATTTCCCATTGGTCGGAGCTGTTAACGTGTTATCGGATCCAAAATCCGACCCGATAGCTTAACGACATCCCATTATGGTGGATGCCACGTGTGGGTCACCCTTGACGAAAGCACTTCTATGACGCGTGATTTATCGTCATGGAAGGGGACACTTCCGTGATGATAATTTTGGTAATGTCATGGAACACTTCTACGACAGCACAGGTATGACTATCCTGATTCTGTCATAAATTTGTCATAGATGTACATGCATGACAAAAAACGCGACCTACTATGACAAACACGTATCATCACGGAAGTGTATTTCTTTTGTAGTGGATGGACTGATTGAGATGAGAGAAGCTGGTATGAACTCGACCTATCTTGTTTTTGTAAATATGATTAGTTCATCATTCCTGATTCAGCCTATTATGAATGAAACATGTTTGCAATGACAATTAGAGATTATAGTTGCTCATGCCATGCTTAATTAGCTAGGAGTTTATAATGGTTTACCTTGCATGCCAACATGCTATTAAAATGGTTGTGATGTGGTGTGATAGGTTGGTATCCTCCTTTGAACGATTCGAGTGGCTTGACTTGGCACATGTTCATGCATGTAGTTGAAACAAAATCAACATAGCCTCCACGATATTTATGTTCATGGTGAATTATATCCTACTCATGCTTGCACTCAGTGTTGATTAATTTTAATGCATGTTCATGAATGTTGTTGCTCTCTAGTTGGTCAGCCTTCACTTGTACTAAGCGGGAATACTACTTGTGCATCCACTTCCATAAACCCCAAAGTTATTCCATTTGAGTCCACCATACCTTCCTATATGCGGTATCTACCTGCCGTTCCAAGTAAATTTGTATGTGCCAAACTCTAAACCTTCAAATGAAATTCTGTTTTTTATGCTCGAATAGCTCATGTATGAACTAGGGATGTCTGTATCTTCCATGCTAGGTGGATTATTCTCATGAGGAGTGGACTCCGCTCCTCACTCACGAGAAAACGGCCGGTAACCAGGATGCCCAGTCCCACACTCAAATTACAATAATTGCAAACAAAACTCCCCCAGGATTGTTGTTAGTTGGAGGCACCTGTTGTTTCGGGCAAGCCATGGATTCATACTTGTTGGTGGTGGGGGAGTATAAAATTTACCATTCTATTTGGGAACCGCCTATAATGTGTGTAGCATGGAAGATATCGAGATCTCTTGTTATGTTGACAATGAAAGTATGCCACTCAAAATATTATTTATCTCTATTTCAAAAATCGAGCTCTGGCACCTCTACAAATCCCTGCTTTTCCCTCTACGAACGGCCTATATATTTACTTTTATGTTGAGTCATCATCCTCTTATTAAAAAGCACCAGTTGGAGAGCACCGCTATCATTTTCCTGCATTACTATTAGTTTACATTGAGTATGACTATGACTGGATCTCTTTTACCATGAATTACAATGTCTAGTCAATCCTTGATCTTCAGAGGTGCTCTACATTTATATTTTGCGGTCTCAGAAAGGGCTAGAGAGATACCATCTTGTTATATCATATTATGATTGTTTTGAGAAAGTGTTGTCATCCGAGATTTATTATTATTGCTCGCTAGTTGATTATGCCATTGATATGAGTAAACATGAGACCTAAGGGTTATTGTGAATATGGTTAGTTCATAATCTTTGCTGAAAACTTGAATGATGGCTTTACATATTTACAACAACAAGAGCAAATAGAGTTTGTAGAAGTTTTTGTTTATCACTTTCAGTTTGTCAACTGAATTGCTTGAGGACAAGCAAAGGGTTAATCTTGGGGGAGTTGATACGTTTCCATCGTATCTACTTTTCCAAGCACTTTTGCCCTTGTTTTGGACTCTAACTTGCAGGATTTGAAAGGAACTAACCCGGACTGACGTTGTTTTCAGCAGAATTGCCATGGTGTTATTTTTGTGCAGAAATAAAAGTTCTCGGAAGGGCCTGAAACTTCACGGAGAATATTTTTGGAATATATAAAAAATACTGGCGAAAGAATCAGCACCGGGGGGTCCACACCATGTCCACGAGAGTGGAGGGCGCGCCCACCCCCTGGGGCACGCCCCCTGCCTTGTGGGCCCCCTGAGGCTCCACCGACATCAACTCCAACTCTATTTATTCACGTTCGGCGAGAAAAAAATCAGAGAGAAGGATTCATCACATTTTACGATACGGAGCTGTCGCCAAGCCCTAATCTCTCTCGGGAGGGCTGATCTAGAGTCTGTTCGGGGCTCCGGAGAGGCGAATCCGTCGTCATCGTCATCATCAACCTTCCTCCATCACCAATTTCATGATGCTCACCGCTGTGCGTGAGTTATTCCATCATAGGCTTGCTGGACGGTGATGGGTTGGATGAGATTTATCATGTAATCGAGTTAGTTTTGTTAGGGTTTGATCCCTAGTATCCATTATGTTCTGAGATTAGTGTTGCTATGACTTTGCTATGGTTAATGCTTGTCACTAGGGCCCGAATGCCATGAATTCAGATTTGAACCTATTATGTTTTCATGAATATATGTGAGTTCTTGATCCTATCTTGCAAGTCAATAGTCACCTACTATGTGTTATGATCCGGCAACCCCGAAGTAACAATAATCGGGACCACTCCCGGTGATGACCGTAGTTTGAGGAGTTCATGTATTCACTAAGTGTTAATGCTTTGGTCTGGTACTCTATTAAAACAAGGCCTTAATATCCCTTAGTTTCCACTAGGACCCTGCTGCCACGGGAGGGTAGGACAAAAGATGTCATGCAAGTTCTTTTCCATAAGCGCGTATGACTATATTCGGAATACATGCCTACATTACATTGATGAACTGGAGCTAGTTTTGTGTCACTATATGTTATAACTGTTGCATGAGGAATCACATTCGACATAATTATCCATCACTGATCAATTGCCTACGAGCTTTTCACATATTGATCTTTGCTTAGTTACTTTTCCGTTGCCATTGTTACGGTTACTACAAAACTGGTATTGTTACTTTTGCCACTGTTACCGTTACTTCCATATTACTTTGCTACTAAATACTTTGTTGCAGATATTAAGTTTTCCAGGTGTGGTTGAATTGACAACTCAACTGCTAATACTCGAGAATATTCTTTGGCTCCCCTTGTGTCGAATAAATAAATTTGGATTGAATACTCTACCCTCCAAAACTATTGCGATCCCCTATACTTGTGGGTTATCAGTGCCCTTCTTTCACCGCAAGAAAGACAATATCAGGATAAAAATCGTGTCCAAATTACAGCCCAATCGGAGTTACGGATCTCTGGGAATATAAGAAATGGTGAAAGGCCAGATCTGGGAGCACAGAAACAGAGAGAGAGAGAGAGAGAGAGAGAGATCCAATCTCGGAGGGGCTCTCGCCCCTCCCATGCCATGGAGACCAAGGACCCGAGGGAGAACTCTTCTCCCACCTAGGGAGAAGGCCAAGGAAGAAGGAGAAGGAGGGGGCTCTCTCCCCCTCGCTTCCGGTGGCGCCGGAGTGCCACCGGGGCCATCATCATCACCGCAATCTACACCAACACCTCCATCATCATCACCAACATCTTCATCACCTTCCCCCATCTATCTACAGCGGTCAGCTCTCCCGTAACCTGATGTACCCTCTACTTGAACGTGGTACTTTATGCTTCATATTATTTTCCAATGATGTGTTGCCATCCTATGATGTCTGAGTAGATTTTCGTTGTCCTATCGGTAATTGGTGAATTGCTATGATTGGTTTAATTTGCTTGTGGTTATGTTGCTATCCTTTGGTGCCCACATGAGCGTGCGCGTGGATCACACCATACGGTTAGTTGTATGTTGATAGGACTATGTATTGGAGGGAAAGAGTGATAGAAGCTTCAACCTAGCATAGAAATTGATGCATACGTGATTGAAGGGGGACCAATATATCTTAATGCTATGGTTGGGTTTTACCTTAATGAACGTTAGTAGTTGCAGATGCTTGCTAATAGTTCCAATCATAAGTGCATAGAATTAGAAATTAGGGATGACAAGCTAGCAGTGGCCTCTCCCACATAAAACTTGCTATCGGTCTAGTAAAGTAGTCAATTGCTTAGGGACAATTTCACAAATCCTACCACCACTTTCCCACACTTGCTATACTAACTTTATTTCTTCTTTATCTAAACAGCCCCTAGTTTTTATTTACGTGCTCTTTATATTCTTGCAAACCTATCCCGTTACACCTACAAAGTACTTCTAGTTTCATACTTATTCTAGGTAAAGCGAACGTTAAGCATGCGTGGAGTTGTATCGGTAGTCGATAGAACATGAGGGAATATTTGTTCTACCTTTACATACTTGTTGGGTTCGACACTCTTAGTTATTGAAAGAGGCTACAATTGATCCCCTAAACTTGTGGGTTATCAAGACCTTTTTCTGGCGCCGTTGCCGGGGAGTTATAGCTTGGGGTGAATATTCTCGTGTGTGATTGTTTGCTTTATCACTAAGTAATTTTTATTTGTTGTTCTAAGTTGTTTTCTATCTTTAGTTATGGGTGGGAAATGCAAAATATCCAAAAAATTAGTTGTACCTACTACCCCAATGGTTGAAGAACCACTCAAAATCTATCACACTCCTGAAGCTTTTTACTTGGATCATCTTCGATCCCTATTTTCTCGTGTTGAAACCCCAAATAGCTTAGTTGAGGGCAAATCTTTAGATGAGCATGCCTGTTATGTGCGACACCGCATATCTAAAAAAGGGAAACTTTTACTGGAACAAATTCATTGTTTGCAGTGCTATGCTTGGAATTTATGTGAAATATATGATTTTACTTGTTGCTCTGAAGACCCTAAGAAACACCTTCCCTACCAATGTGAGTTTAGTGATAATGGAATCGTATCTTCGTATGCTAAGGGTGTTTATAATTACTATGATGTTTAATAGACTGAAGAATTTGTTGCTTTTAAGGGTGATTATTAAATTTCTTCTTTGATTGAAAAGTATGATGCTACTCTTTACAAATCTGAAAAAATTTCCATACTTAAATATTGTTATGATAATTATGCTTCTAACGCCTATATTAAACCATATATTGAGGACTCCTCCGCTGTCCAAGAAGAGACTAATATTTTGCAGGAGTCTATGGAAGAAGAAATTGATGAAACTGCGAGCTCATTGGATGAAAAAGATGATGAGGAGAACGAAGAACAAAAAAACAAAGATCGGATTAGCTACCCATGCCCACATTCTAATGAGAGTAACTCTCCAACTCATACATTGTTTAATTTCCCTTCGTGCTTACTGAAGGATGATTCCTATAATGATTGTTATGATCCCGTTGATTCTTTTGAAATATCCCTTTTTGATTATGCTTGGTATGCTTGTGGCCAAGATGCCAATATGAATTATGCTTATGGAGATTTACTTGCTATAGTTCCTTATGTTAAACATGAAATTGTTTCTATTGCACCCACGCATGATAGTCCTATTATCTTTTTGAATTCTCCCGACCACACTATATCGGAGAAGTTTGACCTTATTAAGGATTATATTGATGGGTTGTGTTTTACTACTACAGATGATGATTTTGATAGATATAATATGCATGTTCTTTCTGCTCCTACTTGCAATTATTATGAGAGAGGAACTACATCTCCGCCTCTTTATGTTTCCAACACGAAAGAATTGCAAGAAACTGCTTATGCTATGTATTTGCCTTTACTTGATGTGCATGAATTATTCTTGTATGACATGCCGATGCATAGGAAGAGAGTTAGACTTCATCATTGCTTGATATATGTTGCTTTGTGCTCACTACTAAATTACAAATCACTGTTAATTAAAATTGGCTTTGATATACCTTGGGATCCGGGTGGATCCATTACATGAGCACTTTATGCCTAGCTTAATGGCTTTAAAGAAAGCGCTGCCAAGGAGACAACCCGGAAGTTTTAGAGAGTCATTTATTTCTGTTGAGTGTTTTTATATAGTTTAAAACTAAAAATAATGTAACAATATTTGCCTTTAGGATGTTTACATTGCTTCTTGGTTTGTTGGGTGCAGAAACAGAAACTTTAGATGTAGTGCGTGATTTTACATTTTTTTAATGGAACGTCAAACAGTTCTGAAACATTTTGCACTGTCTTTATATACAAATTGTTTATTTTTCCTAATGATTTCAGAATTTTTGGAGCGCCAAAAGTATGGTGAATGTTCAGATTACTACATACTATCCTGTTTAAGACAGATTCTATTTTTGATGCATAGTATGCTTGTTTTGATGAAACTATCGATTTCTATCTATGGATTAAGCCATGGAAAAGTTATATTACAATAGCTAAAATGCAAAAACAAAATATGAATTGGGTTGCAATAGTACTTAGAGTAGTGATTTGCTTTATTATACTAATGGATCTTACCGAGCTTTCTATTGAGTTTTGTGTGGATGAAGTGATCAAAGATTGAGGAGGTCTCGATATGAGGAGAAGGAGAAGAGGCAAGAGCTCAAGCTTGGGGATGACCAAGGCACCCCAAGTAAATATTCAAGGAGACTCAATCGTCTAAGCTTGGGGATGCCCTCAAAGGCATCCCATCTTTCTTCAACAAGTATCGGTATGTTTTCGGATTCGTTTCGTTCATATGATATGTGCAAATCTTAGAGCGTCTTTTGCATTTTGTTTTCACTTTTCTTTGTTGCACCATGCTGGTATGAGATAGTCCATGGTTGATTTATAGAATGCTCATTGTACTTCACTTATATCTTTTGAGTATGGCTTTATAGAATGCTTAATGTTCTTCGCTTATATCATTTGAAATTTGGATTGCATGTTTCCCTACACATAGAAAACCACCATTTGTAGAATGCTCTTTTGCTTCACTTATATTTGCTAGAGCGTGGACATATCTTTTGTAGAAAGAATTAAACTCTCTTGCTTCACTTATATCTATTTAGAGAGTTGACAGGAATTGGTCATTCACATGGTTAGTCATAAAATCCTACAAAAAACTTGTAGATCACTAAATATGATATGTTAGATTCCTTGAAATAGTTTTGCGATATAAAGATGGTGATATTAGAGTCATGCTAGTGGGTAGTTGTGGATTGTAGAAATACTTATGTTGAAGTTTGTGATTCCCGTAGCATGCACGTATGGTGAACCGTTATGTAACGAAGTTGGAGCATGAGGTATTTATTGATTGTCTTCCTTATGAGTGGTGGCCGGGGACGAGCGACGGTCTTTTCCTACCAATCTATCCCCCTAGGAGCATGCGCGTAGTACTTTGTTTCAATGACTAATAGATTTTTGCAATAAATATGTGAGTTCTTTATGACTAATGTTGAGTCCATGGATTATACGCACTCTCACCCTTCCATCATTGCTAGCCTCTTCGGTACCATGGATTGCCCTTTCTCACCTCGAGAGTTGGTGCAAACTTTGCCAGTGCATCCAAACCCCGTGATACGATACGCTCTATCACACATAAGCCTCCTTATATCTTCCTCAAAACGGCCACCGTACCTACCTATCATGGCATTTCCATAGCCATTCCGAGATATATTTTCATGCAACTTCCATTATCATCATATACATGACTTGAGCATTTAGTGTCATATTGCTTTGCATGATCGTAAGATAGCTAGCATGATGTTTACATGGCTTGTCCGTTTTTTTATATCATTGCTATGCTAGATCATTGCACATCCCGGTACACCGCCGGAGGCATTCGTACAGAGTCATATCTTTGTTCTAGTTATCGAGTTGTAATATTGAGTTGTAACTAAATAAAAAGGTGATGATCATCATTATTAGAACATTTTCCCATGTGAGGTTATCAAAATAAAAGTGGCCAAAGAAGCCCCCAAAAAAGAGAGAGGCCAAAGAAGCCTAAAAAAGGGAGAAAAAAAATGAGAGAAAAGAGAGAAGAGACAATGTTACTATCCTTTTACCACACTTGTGCTTCAGAGCAGCACCATGTTCTTCATGTAGAGATTCTCTTGAGTTATCACTTTCATATACTAGTGGGAATTTTCATTATAGAACTTGGCTTGTATATTCCAACGATGGGCTTCCTCAAATGCCCTAGGTCTTCATGAGCAAGCAAGTTGGATGCACACCCACTTAGTTTCAGTTTGAGCTTTCATACACTTATAGCTCTAGTGCATCTGTTGCATGGCAATCCCTACTCCTCACATTGACATCAATTGATGGGCATCTCCATAGCCAGTTGATTAGCCGCGTTGATGTGAGACTTTCTCCTTTTTTGTCTTCTCCACACAACCTCCACCGTCATATTATATTCCACCTATAGTGTTATGTCCATGTCTCACGCTCATGTATTGCGTGAAAGTTAAAAAGGTTTGAGAGTATGAAACAATTGCTTGGCTTGTCATCAGGGTTGTGCATGATTTGAATATTTTGTGATGTGAAGATGGAGCATAGCCAGACTATATGATTTTGTAGGGATAACTTTCTTTGGCCATGTTATTTTGAAAAGACATGATTGCTTTATTAGTATACTTGAAGTATTATTGTCTTAATGTCAAATGATAGACTATTCCTTTGAATCACTCGTGTCTTAATATTCATGCCATGATTATATTATGTGATCAAGATTATGCTAGGTAGCATTCCACATCAAAAATTATCTTTTTTATCATTTACCTACTCGAGGAAAAGCAGGAATTAAGCTTGGGGATGCTGATACGTCTCCGTCGTATCTATAATTTTTGATTGTTCCATGCCAATATTCTACAACTTTTACATACATTTGGCAGCTTTTTATACTATTTTTGGGACTAACATATTGATCCAGTGCCCAGTGCCAGTTCCTGTTTGTTGCATGTTTTTTGTTTCGCAGAAAATCCATATCAAAAGGAGTCCAAACAGGATAAAAACTGACAAAGATTTTTTTTGGAATATATGTGATTTTGGGAAGAAGAATCAACGCGAGACGAAGCCCGAGGGGGCCACGAGGCAGGGGGCGCCCCTGACCACCGTGGCCACCCCGTAAGGCGGTTGGTGCCCTTCTTTCGCCGCAAGAAAGCCAATATCCGGATAAAAATCGTGTCCAAATTTCATCCCAATCGGAGTTATGGATCTCCAGGAACATAAGAAACGGTGAAAGGCGAGATCTAGGAGCGCAGAAACAGAGAGACAGATCCAATCTCGGAGGGGCTCCCATGCCATGGAGACCAAGGAACAGAGGGAGAACCCTTCTCCCACCTAGGGAGAAGGCCAAGGAAGAAGGAGAAGGAGGGGGGCTCTCTCCCCCTCGCTTCCGGTGGCGCCGTAGTGCCACCGGGGCCATCATCGTCATCGCAATCTAGACCAACACCTCCATCATCTTCACCAACATCTTCATCACCTTCCCCCATCTATCTACAGCGGTCCACTCTCCCGCAACCCACTGTACCCTCTACTTGAACATGGTCATTTATGCTTCATATTATTATCCAATGATGTGTTGCCATCCTATGATGTCTGAGTAGATTTTCATTGTCCTATCGATAATTGGTGAATTGCTATGATTGGTTTAATTTGCTTGTGGTTATGTTTTTGTCCTTTGATGCCCATCATATGAGCGCGTGCGTGGATCACACCATAGGGTAAGTTGTATGTTGATAGGACTATGTATTGGAGGGCAAGAGTGACAGAAGCTTCAACCTAGCATAGAAATTGAGGCATACGGGATTGAAGGGGGACCAATATATCTTAATGCTATGGTTGGGTTTTACCTTAATGAACGTTAGTAGTTGCGGATTCTTGCTAATAGTTCCAATCATAAGTGCATAGAATTCCAACTCAGGGATGACATGCTAGCAGTGACCTCTCCCACATAAAACTTGCTATCGGTCTAGTAAAGTAGTCAATTGCTTAGGGACAATTTCATAACTCCTACCACCACTTTTCCACACTCGCTATACTAACTTTGTTGCTTCTTTAGCTAAACAGCCCCTAGTTTTTATTTACGTGCTCTTTATATTCTTGCAAACCTATCCTGTTACACCTACAAAGTACTTCTAGTTTCATACTTGTTCTAGGTAAAGCGAATGTTAAGCATGCATAGAGTTGTATTGGTGGTCGATAGAACTTGAGGGAATATTTGTTCTACCTTTAGCTCCTCTTTGGGTTCGACACTCTTACTTATTGAAAGAGGCTACAATTGATCCCCTATACTTGTGGGTTATCAACCGGCCATAGTCAAATTCGATTCAACTAAAGTAGGAGAAATAGACACCCGCCAACCACCTTTATGCAAAACAAGTTTAATGTCTGTTGGTGGAACCGGTCTCATGTACGTGGACATGTAAGGTTGGTCCGGGCCGCTTCATCATACAATACCACCGAATCAAAATAAGATGTTGTTGGTCAGAAGTTGTAACATTCCGGATGTATCTTTGCATATTTGTAACTCCAACTCTTGCCATTTTCGGCTATGTGTTATGATATTCCCTCCGTGGTTGGGTTTTATATTTCATTCTGCATTTTGTTCATGTCATGCATTTCATATCATGTCATCATGTGCATCTCATTTGCATACGTGTTCGTCTCATGCATCCGAGCATTTTCCCTGTTATCCTTTTTGCAATCCAACACTCCCACGTGCACCCGGCGCACCCCTATTGTCTCTTTTCGTGTGCGGGTTTTAAACTTTCTCGGAATGGCCCGAGGTTTACCAAGCTGCCTTGGTATAGCACCGGTAGACCGCCTGTCAAGTTTCGTGCCATTTGGAGGTCGTTTGATACTCCAACGGTTAACCGAGTATTCGCAAAGGCCTCTTTTGGGTTGCAACCCAACACCCCTCCAAAACAGCCCAATAACCCATCTAAGCCACTTCCATGCTCTTCGTCGTCGGATCACGATCGTGTGGGTGAAAACTACACTCCATTTGGAGTCTCCTAGCTCCCTCTACCTATAAATAGGTTATCCCCTCTCCAATTTTCGGGTCCAAAACCCTAGCCTTCTTCCACCCCGCACCGCCGGACATGTCCGGTCCGGCCGGACAAATCGCGCCACCGCCCCGCGCCTATCACCGCCTGCCACGTGTCAACGCCACCTCCACCCACCCGCGCAGGCCCGCCTGGCCCGAGGCCGGCCCTCCCGCTCCGCCGATCGGGCCCGTGCCCCGCGCCTCCCCGCAGCTCGCGCCGCCCGGTTCCTCTCCGTGCCGCAGCCTCCGCCCACGAGACCTTGCCGCGCCGTCGCCTAACACCTCGCCGGTGTTGCCCCGCCTCCCCGTCGCCGCGAGCCGCCGCCTCCGCTCCCGGACACGCGCCACCCCACGCGTGCTCCTCTCCGGCGGGATCCAGCGGGACCCGCTACGGGCACCTCCTCGTCGGCGCCCCGGCCATCTCCGGCGCCCTCTCCGGCCTTCTTCGGCCACCGCCGCACCCTCTCCGGCGAGCAGCTCCAGCCCCGCCTCGATCCACGTGCCTGATCCACATCTGAAACGGTTGACTTTCCTCCCCCCTCTATTTTTCTGCTAAGTCCCAAATTTATCATATTATGTGGCTCTGTTAATCGCATTATATCTCCTTGCATACTGCTCCATTTCATGCGCATGATACATCAAAATTTTCACCTGGACGTGCTCTTCATTTTGTTCCATTGGGCCATGTTTATTTGAGCTCGTCTCAATGCCCAAATCTCTGATGCAAGAGTGCTATATAATGTTAGTTTTTGAGTCTTAACAGATTATGGGCATTTGTCATTTTCGCTACATTTATTGTGTGCATCTTATGGGCATGAGCTCTACATATGTTTTAGGCTATGCCATGCCATAATTATAGGGGTGTATACCATGTATTTTTGTGATCAATGTGGTGACTAGCACAAGCGTGCAAACTAGGCTTCATGATGTTGCTGATTTCAGTCCCTGTTCTGCTGTTATTTTGATGTCATGTAAACTTGATGCTACAGAGAGATCCATCCTTATTTTGAGATACTTCAGTAAGGATGTTTTGAACATATGGTTATGATTTATCCGTCCATGCCCCTATTTGAAATTATCGAGTAGTCTAGCATGTCATTTTCTTGCTCTACTTTTGCTATAAAATGTTTCCTGGCAGATTGTTTACATGTTATTCAATTTTGCCAAGGTTGTTGTAGTTGATCCTTGCATGCTATGAGCTTGTTTTTGCCATGTTTAGTTTCATAAACATGTATTCTTGTTGATGCTATGCTTATCTTGTCATGCAATGACTTGTGATGAGAGAATCGAGCTCGCAAAGATGCCTTCATAATTCTGTTAATGCCATGCTCTGTTTGCTGAATCTGTTAATGAAACTTGCTATGTTTACATGGGTGCCATCGTATCTTCTGATCCTTTTTGGCTCATGGTCATTAAGGGACTTTTGTTCTATGAATTTAGTAGTATCATTAAAGGCCTTAAGTTTCTATGATATGTTCCTGTAGCATGATTTTGCTTGCCCTAAACTTTGCTTCCTAATGCTGTTTCTGCCATGTTCAATATTTTCACTGTCTGGGAAGCTGATATCTTTCGCACTTTTGCCATGCTTGTTTGGACCTGTTACCCTGTGAATTAGCCGTAGCTGAGTGTTCATTTTTTGTCAAGCATCTCTTGTAGATCACTGCCATGTGTTTTGTTGATATGTTGGGGTGCTGTAGTATAGTTTCTTGATGTATTCTAAGTGCTATCATGCTGTTAATTGCAGAATTGTGTCTTGTTTTGCTTGCCATTTGCAAACCGTGCATCTGTTCCCGGTGATCTTTATATCGATTTCAACAGAAATCATGTCATCCTTCCAGCGGCATACTTGGTTTGCCAAGTTGATACCTTATTCATCCTTTTTCCTCCCGGAGCACGCATACGCATTGCATATCACATCTCGCATATCATGACATGTATTGCATCATTTTGCTTGTGCATTGTACCGTGATTGATTGTGGTTCCATTGCTTGTGTTCTTGATTTGGGTAGAGCCGGGAGACGAGTACGTGAACAAGGAACCTGTTGAGTACGCTAACAAGGATCAAGCTTTCAACAACTCTGAGAACCTTGCAGGCAAGATGACCATACCCTCGATATCACTTATATCTTTGCTTTGCTAGTTGCTCGCTCTATCGCTATGGTTGCTCTACCTACCACTTGTTTATCATGCCTCCCATATTGCCATGTCAAGCGTCTAACCATCCTGTCCTAGCAAGCCAGTGTTTGGCTATGACACCGCTTTTGCTCAGCCCCTCTTATAGCGTTGCTAGTTGCAGGTGAAGATGAAGTTTGTTCCTTGTTGGAACATGGATATTTTGGGATATCACAATATATCTTGTTTAATTAATGCACCTATATACTTGGTAAAGGGTGGTAGGCTCGGCCTTACGCCTGGTGTTTTGTTCCACTCTTGCCACCCTAGTTTCCGTCATACCGGTGTTATGTTCCTTGATTATGCGTTCCTTACGGTTGGGTGATTTATGGGACCCCCTTGACAGTTTGCCTTGAATAAAACTCCTCCAGCAAGGCCCAACCTTGGTTTTACCATTTGCCACCTATACCTTTTCCCTTGGGTTTTCGCGAGCCCGAGGGTCATCTTTATTTTAGCCCCCCCCCCCGGCCAGTGCTCCTTTGAGTGTTGGTCCGAACCGAGCAACCTGCGGGGCCACCTCGGGGAACTTGAGAACTGGTTTTACTCGTAGCTTGACTTATCCGGTGTGCCGTGAGAACGAGATACGTGCGACTCCTATCAGGATTTGTCGGCACATCGGGTGCCTTTGCTTGTCTTGTTTTACCATTATCGAAATGTCTTGTAAACTGGGATTCCGAGACTGATCGGGTCTTCCTGGGAGAAGGAATATCCTTCGTTGACCGTGAGACCTTGTGATGGGCTATGTTGGGACACCCCTGCAGGGTATTATCTTTCGAAAGTCGTGCCCGCGGTTATGAGGCAGATGGGAATTTGTTAATGTCCGTTGTAGAGCACTTGAACCTTGACTTAATTAAAATGCATCAACCGCGTGTGTAGCCGTGATGGTCTCTTCTCTGCGGAGTCCGGGAAGTGAACACGGTTTGGGTTATGTTTGAACATAAGTAGTTTCAGGATCACTTCTTGATCACTTTTAGCTTCTTGACCGATGCGTTGCTTCTCTTCTTGATCTCTCTTGCGTAAGTTAGCCACCATATATGCTTAGTCCTTGCTTCAGCTCCACCATTTTACCCCTTTCCTACCTACTAGCTTAAATAGTCTTGATCTCGCGGGTGTGAGATTGCTGAGTCCTCGTGACTCACAAATTCTACCCAAACAGATGCAGGTGCCGAGGATACCAGTGCAAGTGGCGCAAACAAGCTCAAGTGGAAGTTTTACGAGCACCTTGGTCGTTACTATGTTTCGTTTCCTGATGATCAGTAGTGGAGCCCAGTTGGGACGATCGGGGATCTAGCATTTGGGGTTATCCTCTTTTCATTTGGATTTGACCGTAGTCGGTCTATGAGTGTATTTTGGATGATGTATGAATCTATTTATGTATTGTGTGAAGTGGCGATTGTAAGCCAACTCTCTTTATCCCATTCTTGTTCATTACATGGGATTGTGTGAAGATGACCCTTCTTGGGACAAAACGAACAATGCGGTTATGCCTCTAAGTCATGCCTCGACACGTGAGAGATATAGCCGCATCGTGGGTGTTACAAGTTGGTAATCAGAGCCATCCCCGACTTAGGAGCCCCCCTGCTTGATCGAGTTGCTGGCGTTGTTGAGTCTAGAACAAAATGTTTTGAGTCTTAGGATTATATATATCGGAGAGTAGGATTCTTTTTGCTCCTCAGTCTCTTCGTCGCTCTGGTGAGGTCTCCTGACGTAGATGTTTTGACTTTCCTCTCCTCAAATTTCACTAAAAGAATTTAGGATCGCGCGGGTATCTTGGGATCGTTCCGATAGTCTTGTGATGAGAACATTGTTCTTGGTGCCTCCTGACATTTAGGGGTTGTGGCAGTGTCCCGGGGAGTCGAGCTCCGAGGTGTTGTCGTCACAATTTTATCCTTGTAGTTCTGGAATACCTGAGTTTTGCCGACATCGAAAATCTCTTTTATGCAGTTGTTGGTGAGATAACCTCGACGTCACCCAGTACTGGGAAGTTCGGGAGTATTGCCATAACTCGTATAACGGATGCTTTTCGAAGGTTGAGGTACACAATTTCCGAAGGTTTCTTGGTTATGTGTTGACGGATGGATACAACTGGATGTAGGGATTGTTAGTTTGGGTGAGATATTTTGCTTCCCCTGTATCCCGAACACCTGATTGCATAACCAGAAAGTTTCAGGAGTTTATAGGTGGGATTCAAGTAGCTCTAGCATTTCTTCCTGCAGATATTTGGTTTGTGATTGGGTAATCCTTACCACTTATTTGTTCCATTTGTACCTTGGTTTTTATTTCATCAATATCTTATCAAGTGGCTTCTCACCTTAATGGACGTGTGATGTTAGCTTTGGGAATTCATTCGTTCATCCTTGTTCGAATGTTTATTTTGAAGACTATATGTTTCAATTTCTATCCGTTGATACAACTTGTCTCTCTGTCTATCAAGATGCTAACGGATGTCACCCTCTTCAGGATGGCTCCGCCAATGCGTCAGAATCCGGAACGCAATGATGGGAGTCAGGCGAACCCTCCACCTCCGGAGGCATGGCAAGCTTTGATGGCAGCCACAAACACCAACGCTGAGATGATGACTCAGCTCATGCAGGAGCGCAATCAAGGCCAAGGCAACCAAGGGAATCAAGGTCAAGGGCAGTTCAACCATCAACCTCAGTTTCCTACCCTCAACCAGTTCCTTGCAAATCAGCCAAAGTCTTTTAGCTACTGTGCCGAGGCCATAGACGCCGATGATTGGCTCATGGATATCAACAAGCATTTTGAATGTAGCAATGTTAGGCCTGAGGGCTACGTCAAGTTCGCTTCTTTTTCAGCTCAAGGACCAAGCAGCCGATTGGTTCCAGCAATACAAAGATTCCAGAGGAGGTGGAGTGATTACTTGGACTGACTTCTGTCGGGACTTTAAAGCTCACCACATCCCTACAAGTGTTGTTGAGAGCAAGCGTGAGGAGTTCCGCAATCTCAAGCAAGGCAGCATGTCTGTGTACGAATACAACAAGCAGTTTCAGAAACTTGCTCAGTTTGCTAAACAACACATTCCTGATGAAAAGTGTATGATCTATCAATTCAGAGGTGGCCTTAGAGAGGATCTGCAGTTAGCTCTCGTTCTTGTTGAGCCTACTCAGTTCGATCAATTCTACAACATGGCCCTCAAGCAAGAAGGTGCTCATCTCAAGTGTGAGGCTTCTAAGAAGGGAATCAGGGATGCAGTTCAGTCTTCTTGTTCCTCACAAGTGGCAGCTAAGCAGCAGAAGTTCTACCTTCCCCCTCCTCTGTTTCGTCAGCCTTACCAGCAGAAGAACTCAGGTGGTCATGGATCTTCCCACCCACCCAACCCAGGCTATCAGAACAAGTCAAATTCTAAAGCTCCAAGGTCAAATGCTCCTTATCATTGTCCGCTCTCAGAGGTGACTTGCAACAAGTGCCAGCAGAAAAGTCACTACGCGAACAAGTGCTTCAACCAAAGGCGCCTTCCGCCTCCTCCTCCTATGAGATCTTCAAGCAATGCAGTCGTCAAGCATAATCCAAAGCATGTAAAGGTGAACATGATGAATGCAGCTCAGGCAGAGGATTCTTTAGATGTGATCATGGGTAACCTTCCAGTTAACTCTATTCATGCAAAAGTCTTATTTGATACTGGTGCATCGCATTGTTTCATGTCAAGACCGTTTTTTGCCAAGCATGATTTCACGTCTTCACATTTGGGTAAATCCATGGCTGTCATTTCTCCGGGTGAATGGTTGAGCTCCAGTTTGGTGGTTCCGGATGTTTCCATCAAGATGGGAAACTATAAATTTATGTCCAAACCAATTGTTCTTTGTGACTTGGATATTGATTTAATTCTCGGGATGGATTGGATTTCTAAGCACAAGGCTCAGCTTGATAGTGCTGCCAGGTAGATTCAATTGACACACTCTTCCAAGGATGTTATCATCTATGCCGCTTGTGATGAAACCATTCGGTTGTTTTCTCTCAATGAGAAGGGCGAGGTAGACGCAATCTGTCAGATTCCAGTCGTTTGTGAGTACCAAGATGTCTTTCCAGAAGAGCTTCCGGGTATACCTCCGCGTCGGCTAGCCGAGTTCGTTATCGATCTTGAGCCTGGAACTGAACCCATTTGCAAGCGTCCATACAAGCTTGGACCTAAAGAGCTGAAGGAATTGAAGAAACAGCTCGATGAACAAGAGCGTCTGGGTTTGATCAGACCGAGTTCATCTCCTTGGGGTTGTGGAGTTCTTTTTGTCCAAAACAAGGATGGCACGGACCGACTTTGCGTCGATTACCGTCCATTGAACAAGAAGACAATCAAGAACAAGTATCCACTTCCCAACATCAATGAGCTATTCGAGCAACTCAAAGGTGCTAAAGTATTCTCCAAGCTTGACCTCTGTATGCGTTATCATCAGATTCACATTCGTGAACAAGATATTCCCAAGACAGCATTCAGAACAAGCTATGGTTCTTATGAATATACTGTCATGTCTTTCGGCCTTGTCAATGCTCCTCCAACATTCTCTCGAATGATGAACTTTATCTTCAACCCCTACACCAATGAATTCGTTCTGGTGTATCTCGATGATATTTTGATCTTCTCCAAGAATAAGAAGGATCATGCCAAACATTTGCGATTGGTGCTCGACAAGCTCAGAGAGCACCAATTCTATGCGAAGTTTTCCAAATGTGACTTCTGTCTTGATGAAGTTCTTTATCTTGGTAACATCATCCCCGCCAAAGGCATCACTGTTAATCCCGAGAAGGTGTCTGCAATTGTGAATTGGGAACCTCCTCTGAATGTCAAGCGGCTCCGCGGTTTTCTTGGTCTTGCAAGCTATGGCCGAAGATTCGTTGAGAATTTCTCTAAGATTGCAAAGCCTCTTCCCAACTTACTCCAGAAGCATGTCAAGTATGTCTGGTCACCTGAGTGTGACATTGCTTTCAACACCCTCAAAGAGAAGCTAGTCACAGCTCCTGTCTTGACTCCTCCTGACGAATCCAAGCCATTCGTAGTTTTCTGTGATGCTTCTCTTCAAGGTCTCGGTGTTGTGTTAATGCAAGAGAAGAATGTTGTGGCTTATACCTCTCGTCAGTTGAAGCCCAACGAAAAGAACTACCCCACTCACGATCTTGAGTTGGCGGCAGTTATCCATGCATTGATAACATGGAGACATCTCTTGTTGGGAAGGAAAGTGGACATATTCACCGATCACAAGAGCCTCAAGTATATCTTCACTCAACCCAACCTCAACCTCAGACAAACTCGATGGGTCGAAATGATTCAAGAGTACAACCCAAGTATTGAATATACTCCAGGAAAGGCCAATGTGATTGCAGATGCTTTGAGCAGGAAGGCTTATTGCAACAGCTTAATTCTCAAGCCCTTCCAACCGGATCTTTGTGAAGCTTTCCGCAAACTGAATCTTCAAGTTGTTCCTCAAGGCTTTCTTGCCAACCTCATAGTCTCTCCTACTTTGGAAGATCAAATTCACGAGGCACAACTCCTGGATACCATGGTGAAAAAGGTGAAATGTGGTATCGACAAGGGCATTTCCAAATACAAGTGCTTCCACATTGATGACAAAGATACTCTTTTCTTCGAGGATCGTATTGTGGTTCCTAAAGGCGATCTGAGAAAAGCCATCATGAACGAGGCACACAATTCCCTTCTATCCATTCATCCTGGAAGTACGAAGATGTACCATGACCTCAAGCAGTCGTATTGGTGGACTCGAATAAAGCGAGAAATTGCTCAATTCGTGAATGAATGTGACGTCTGCAGAAGGGTGAAAGCAGAACACCAATGACCAGCTGGTCTCCTCCAAGCTCTTGCTATTCCAGAATGGAAGTTTGATCATATAGAGATGGACTTTGTCAGTGTCAAAACCGGCGGATCTCGGGTAGGGGGTCCCGAACTGTGCGTCTAGGCGGATGCTAACAGGAGACAAGGGACACTATGTTTTTACCCAGGTTTGGGCCCTCTCGACGGAGGTAAAACCCTACTCCTGCTTGATTGATATTGATGATATGGGTAGTACAAGAGTAGATCTACCACGAGATCAAGGAGGCTAAACCCTAGAAGCTATCCTATGGTATGATTGTTGTTCGTCCTATGGACTAAGACCCTCCGATTTATATAGACACCGGAGAGGGCTAGGGTTACAAAGAGTCGGTTACAATTGTAGGAGATCTACATGTACGTATTGCCAAGCTTGCCTTCCACGCCAAGGAAAGTCCCAACCGGACACGGGACGAAGTCTTCAATCTTGTATCTTCATAGTCTTGGAGTCCGGCCAATGATGATAGTTCGGCTATCCGGACACCCCCTAGTCCAGGACTCCCTCAGTAGCCCCTGAACCAGGATTCAATGACGACGAGTCCGGCGCGCATATTGTCTTCGGCATTGCAAGGCGGGTTCCTCCTCCGAATAACTCGTAGAAGATTGTGAACGCCAGGATAGTGTCTGAATCTGCAAAATAAATTCCACATACCTCCGTAGAGAGAATAATATTTACACAAGTTCAATCTGCTGACGTATTTGGTGGCGTGACGTCACGCCATGACCAAGCCCTTATTCGAATCGTTTTTATTATTCCACCTCAGCGCGTTTAGCGAAGCGGTTTCCTTGGCACGTCTTGTCGAAGCAGAGATCATGTCCCCTTATTCCAGGATTCTCATCAATACGGACGTGGGTAACCCAACTGCGCCCGTTGCCACGCCCTCTCCATCGAAGGCGAGTTCCAAATGGTCACGGGGACGGCTCTTGGTATTCTCCCCCTTTATAATGAGACCTAGGCCTGTCCCTTTCCTTTGATCCTCAATCGACTCCGCCCCTCGCCCCGAGTTCCAACACCCAAGGCTCTAGATTCGGGCGCTTCGGACCTTCGACAATGTACGGCTCCGACCTCCAGGGCCGGTGGATGCCCTCCTCCGTCACGGAAGAAGACGTGCTAAAGCTGAGAGACGCCAGGTACCTAACCTACGAGATTTCGCATAGGTTGCCCGCCCAAGGGCAAGTCGTTCCCACTCCCGAGCCTGAGAGCGTCGTGTTCGTGTCTCACTTCTGTCTGGGTTTAGGCTTCCCGATGGACCCCTTCATGAGGGGGCTCATGTTTTATTACGGGCTGGAATTCCGTGACTTGGCTCCGGAGTCCATCCTCCACATCTCATCGTTCATTGTCGTCTGCAAAGACTTCCTCCGCACTACCCCTTACTTTGGTTTGTCGCTCAAGACCTTCAACGTGGAGCCAAAGATGATCGAGGGGCAACAGGAAGAGTGCGGAGGGGCAGTCATAAGCAAGAGGGCCGATGCTCCATGGCCCGAGGGTTCTTTTCAAGAGGAGCTCAGCTTGTGGCTATAGGAGTGGTTCTATATCACCGCTCCCAGGGGCAGCAGGCAGGTGCCGCCACCCGCCTTTCGCTCGGGCCCTCCACAACGGCTGGCGTCATGGCTCAACAAAGGGCTTGACTGGGGGCCGTCGAAGGACGTACCAATATTGCAGGGCCGGATTCGAGACCTCTGAGAGAGGGAGATCAATCTGGTCGTAGTGGCGCAGGTTATGCTGATTCGGTGCCTTCTGCCCTGCAAACGCCGCCCCCTCCGCCTGTGGGAATTCAATCCGGAGGGACCGCGAGCTCTTCAACACTTCATGGGTACGACACCCGTCGATATGTATAAACTGTTCTTCGGATCACAAGAGATGTGTCCAGACTTGACCAAGGACGCCGGCCTAAGCTGCAATCACCCGGATACTCAAGTAAGTAGTCCTGTGTCCGGACATACCATCCATTTATTTATCATAGATTTGCCTTTTAACCAGCTATCCCTTGAACAGGAGTGGATAGCGAAAGCAAAACTGATATGGTGTTCGCCCCCCCTCCCTGAGACCATGCCGGATCCCGTGTTAGTCAAGATGCTGGAGGTTGCGCCTTCAGAAGAGGGCGAAGTGGAAAACAGGAAAACTACCGCCTCTGCTAAGGAGGCGCTCAAGAAAGGGGGGGATCGAGAATCCCTCCCTCCAGGGGGAGAAGAGGACCGCTTCCGAAGATCCGGATGCCAAGGCCTCAAAGCGGGGGAAGAAATCTTCACCGGAGGGTCCTGCGCCAGGAGAAGCCCCAGCCGCACTATTTCCCCAAGGGAATCAGCCCTCCAGCGAGCCGTAAGTAGAAAAAGGGGAGTTTCATAATAAGGGACATCCCTGTTTTTATTTCTGAGGATGACCGAAGTTCTTACCTTGTAGTTCGGATCTCAGCCCTTCTCAGCAGAGCTCATCTTCGGCGGATCTTCGTTAGGAGATGGAGAGCGAGACGCTTCCATCTGCCGCACCGTCAGGCGGGGCGGACAACCCTGAGGTGTCGTTGCGGAGGGTCTCCCCGAGTCTGGCGGGGCCGGAGAGTTCGGCACCAACTGGTGTACGGCCGGAGGAGCTGAAGGATCTGCTCGAGAGGGCGCCTATCTTAGAAGATCACTGTACATTAATGAGTATGGTGATTGAAAGGATTTCATCCGCTGAGAGCGGGTTGCATGAGGCCGTCAGAAGTTTACTAATGGGGTTTGAGGTACGTAAAAATGACATACCTTTTGACAATTTTGCACATAGAGTGCGCCCTATATAGATAGTAGCCCCTGAGACTCGGTACGTTGTCAGAAGTGACGGCGTGCCGAGGATCAGAATCTCAATGTTAAAATGTTGTTGTTCCTATTCAGGGTCAGAGCATTCGGTGGCCAGCCGAACTGATAGAGTTGCCGAACTGAAGCGGCAACTGGACGTTGCAGATACGGACATTGCGTTGGTCAATAAACGACTTGACGAGTCACAAGGTAGGTGGTTTCTCCGCGGTCACCTGGTAAGGGAGCTGATGCCCACGCCTTACAACACGTATGCTTGATGCAAATGGCGTTGCTGCTATGGAGGCCCTTCGGGCAGAGCTTGCTCGAGCCAAGGAGCAAGCTAGAAAGAGTGATGCGGCTGCCTCGAAGGCAGCCGAAGAGCTAAAAGCCGAAAAGGCTGCTCACTGCCAAAGCAGGGAGGAGATGGCCAGAATGGCCGTTAAGCTGAAGAATACTACCAACCGCTATGAGGTTCTTGAGAGAGAACACCGAGCGGGGCAAGAGGACCTGAAGAAGGCCACTGCCGAAGCTAAGGATGCCCGCTCTGCAATGAGGGCTATAAAGGAGGAGCTGCGTCAGGCCGGAGACATTGCGGCTGGAAAGCCCTTTTTGCTGCGTAGGAAGTTCACGGATCTGAAGTATGCTCAGTTGGGCCAGTCGTGGGGTGCGGAGGATGCTTATCTGAATTTGGCGGCGAGTGCGGCGGACGCAGTCATGCACTTCCGAAGCCAAAAGGATCACGAAATGGAAGAGCTTTTTTGGTCTCAATTCCATAGTCCAGAGCGTCCACTTCCGTTAACCGATCGGTTGGCTGAGTGGGTTGAGCTGAATAGGTTGTCCGGACTTGCCATGAAGGATGTCGTGGCTCATCTGTGGCTGAAAAGACCCAAGCCAAAGGGTTATTTTGGCTTAGTGCAGCAATTCCTTGATGCGGTGCCGCATATCAAGGCGATGAACCGGTCGGCATGCACAGAGGGTGCACGGATGGCTCTCGCCCGTGTCAAAACATGCTGGGCAGAGATGGATGCCACCGATGATGATCCCGGGATTCGGACAGAAGCCGATTACCGGTCGAGCACTATTTTGAGGAAGTCCTGCAGGGCGCTCATTTAATAGAGTTGTAGTGCTCGAAAAATGTTATGTTCAAATGACATGTATGATTTGTAAAACCATATTTATAATATAAGGGCTTTTTATACTTGTGCGTTCAAGTATTTAAGTATCTCCTATGCGGCCGTTAATGTATATGTATATATAACCTGAAAGATGCCAGTCTTCGGCTTCAGTCCCCACGCACATGGTGAGGTAGTGTTTGCAAAAAGGCGCATTTTCACACTTAATCCAACGTCTTGGTCCTATGAAGGAGGTGGTAGCATAGCAAACTAGGCAACCGAACTATAATGCTTTATCACTTTCACTTAGCCATAGGAGTTCGAAGGTGGGGCTACGATATAGCCCCTAGGGGCACCGCGCTCTCCGAATTCGGGGCGCGTGTGTGCCTGACCGGGAAACGGTCCTTCGTCAAAGCGGAGGAATTCTAGACATTCCGGTAGTCGATCGAGTGGCTGACCAGTCTCTCGCTATATCATGACAGTCATTTTTTGGCTTTCTCTACTGAGATGCTCGCCCGGCCGAACCGGGGCACAATCGCAGTAGTTCTCCTGGTGCCGCGTTAGCCGATAAAATGGAACGTAAGGCAGCAAAACACAGGAGCCGGGCAAACCCAACATTTGACCAAAGACATGGTTCGGAGCTGATGCATATAAGGCCTAACTCGAGACGCCGAACACTCCCTAAGGTATTCGGTCTTTATGCAAACGGGCAGAACGATGCCCTAAGCCCCTAGTGTCCAGGTACACGCGAAATCTTCTGACGCGGCCGATGCCAAAACACCAGCCTCCTCCTTGGTTATGGTAAGAAACCGGGGGATGTGTATCAACAAGAGATAGTAAGAAAGGTTTACGCAGGGTCTTAATCTGAAAAGAATCCTTGCAACGGGTCCCTGCTGCACGTCTGCGCCTGTGTCTCCGTTGTGCTGTATCCTGGACGGGTGTAGCACGTTGTTCATCTGTAAAAGAGAAGAACTTAGTTTGAAAAAAGATCGTGCGAAAAAATGTATTTAAAACAGAGTATAATTTAAGAAATGAATAAAATTGAGCTTTATTGGCTCTCATTCTTCGTTCGTGCAGCCCCTTGTAAAGGGGTACGCGGCTAGGGAGCCCCTTGTTTATTTATGCCGAACTCGCCTAACCATGTCCGGGGTCTGAATGACCTGTTTTAGGGGCTTTGATCAGCAAGGCTGGATTAGTGTGCGGCTGTCAAGGCAGTCTCACGTTCTTCCGCGGTCGAGGAACACTCGAAGTTTCCCTTCAAAGATATGATGCTGCGTGGACCGGGCATTTTAAGTGTGAGAGACGCGTAATGCGGTATTGCGTTAAAGCGGGCGAATGCTTCACGTCCCAATAGTGCTTGATGGCTACTGTTGAATGGGGTGATATGGAAGATTAGCTTTTCGCGACGGAAGTTGTCGGATGAACCGAACACGACTTCTAGTAGTAAGTAGCCCGTACAATTGGCGTGAGGGCCTGGCGTTACTCCTTTAAAGGAAGTGTTGCTATGGCGAATTTTGGTAGGGTCTATCCCCATTCTGCGGATTGTGTCCTGGTATAGCAGGTTTATATCGCCGCCGCCATCCATTAGGACTTGTGTAAGTTGTAGTCCGCCGATTATAGGATCCAGTATCAAAGCAGTCCATCCTGCGTTTCGAATACTTCTGGAGTAATCCTGATGGTCGAAAGTAATTGGTTTTGACATCCAGTTTCGGGACTCCGCTGGGGTGGACCGTGCGGCGCGTACTTTAGTAGGTGCCGCCCTATTTTTCCTTGTTATCACTTGAAGTGAATTCACTGTTTTGACTTCTTGTGGGAAGTTCTTTTGTTTTCCGGTGCTCTGCTTGTGGGGTTCGTCATCGTCCTCGCTTGGTGTGTCGAGCCCCTTGTGTTCGGCGTTAAGTCGGCCGGACTGCTTGAAGACCCAACAATCTCTATGGGTATGGTTTGCAGGCTTCCCGGGGGTACTGTGGATTTGACATATCCTGTCCAAGATTTTGTTTAGGTTGGATAGCTCATCACTGTTGTCCTTAAGAGGCAGTGTTTTGTTGTTCGGCCGAGAGCTTTTGAACCCGGCGTTGACCACCGTGTTCTTTGGGCCATTTTCCTTAGTCCGGCGCTGGTCTTTTCTGCGTCGTGGCTTCCCATTTCCATCCCTGACCTCGGATGTACTCGGGTCGCTGGTGCTGCATCTTGCCAGCCAGCTATCTTCTCCCGCGCAGAAGCGGGTCATGAGGCTTGTTAGTGCGGCCATTGTCCTTGGCTTTTCCTGGCCGAGGTGTCTGGCGAGCCATTCGTCTCGGACGTTATGTTTGAAGGCTGCTAAGGCTTCGGCGTCCGGACAGTCGACTATTTGGTTCTTTTTGGTGAGGAACCTGTTCCAGAATTTGCGGGCTGACTCTCCGGGCTGTTGAGTTATGTGACTTAAATCGTCTGCATCCGGAGGGCGGACATAAGTCCCCTGAAAATTTGCTCGAAACGCATCCTCGAGCTCTTCCCAACTTCCAATGGTATTTTCTGGGAGGCTTTTGAGCCAATGCCGAGCTGGCCCTTTGAGCTTGAGGGGTAGGAATTTTATGGCATGGAGATCGTCTCCTCTAGCCATATGTATGTGTAGGATATAATCCTCAATCCAGACTCCGGGGTCTGTTGTTCGGTCGTATTCCTCTATGTTTATGGGCATGAATCCCGCTGGAAATTCATGATCCAGTACCTCATCGGTGAAACATAGGGGGTGTGTGACGCCCCTGTATTTAGGTGTACCCTTATTTTCGAACACTCTACGTCTTGTGTTGCTCCCTGGAGCCTTCTTTCTTGGCCCGTAGATGGACCTGACCGGGCCATCCTTTTTGCGAGGATCCTTTTTTGCATCGTGTGCCGGTTTGTGTGCGGCGCCGCTTGCCGCTCTTTGCTTGTCATGTGGTCGTCTATCCGACCAGGCGGCCTCTTTGTTCTTGGACTGTGGGGGCTCTACGGCCTCCTCGTCAAATTCGGGCAACAACTTGCGCTTCGGGTAGCTCTTTGCTTGGTGACTATCGCCGTATTTATCTGCGGTCTTCAGTACTTTGCTCCATCTCATTCTGAGTACGTCTTCCGCTCTTTTGAGCTTCCGCTTCTGCTTCTTCAAACTTCTTGCAGTGGCGACGAGCCTTTTGTGGAGGTTCTTATGCTCCGGTGACGTGTCTAGCATGAGATCATCTGGACTGTTGTTTTCGCCGGGGATGGGTTGCTCGTCCAATTCATCCTGTTCGGATGGTTGCTTGGTGGCATGTTCGTCGTCCACTGGTTCGCCTTGCTCTACAGCTGGGTCTGTATGGGTGCTGTTGTTATCGAGGCGGGACTTTGGGCGGCGCTTGCATCGCCGTTTTGGCTGTTTTTCGGGGGAATTATCCTTCGCCGCTTCCTGTTGTTCCTCGTTATCACCTCCATTTGGTGTATCCACCAGGTATACATCGTGAGTTGGGGTGGCTTTCCAATGCCCTGTGGGCGCTGGTTCTTGGTCGTCTCCGGCATCGTCGTCCATACCATCGATGTCTTCGGAGTCGAAGTCTAGCATGTCGGTTAGGTCATCGACAGTGTCTACAAAGTGTGTGGTGGGTGGGTTTTGAATTTCTTTGTCTTCCGCATCCCAACCGTCCTGACCGTGGTCCGGCCAGGGCTCTCCTGATAACGAAAGATACTTTAGCGAATTTAGGATGTCGCCAAAAGGCGAATGCTGAAAGATGTCCGAAGCAGTGAACTCCATGATCTGCGCCCAATCGGATTCGATTGGTAGGGGCGCGGGAGGTTCGAAGTCCGGCGAGGAGTCCGGCACCTGGGAGTCACGAGCTTCACAAGGGACAGGGTCAGTATTCGACTCCATCACCGTAGAGGAAGCAGCCCCCGAGACGGTGTCTAGCCACCCATCCTCGATCGGCGCAGTCAGCTCCGAGTAAAGGGTCGGAGCGGACTCTTGTGCGGCCTCCAGGGCACCATCCGGCAGCAGAGCTAGATCATGCTCATCGTGACAGTGCGGCGCGCTCGGCTGTGGCTCGAATCCGTCGAAGATTAATTCTCTGCGCATGTCGGCCGTGAAGTTCCAACTTCCAAATCTGACCTGATGGCCAGGGGCGTAGCTTTCAATCTGCTCCAGATGGCCAAGCGAATTGGCCCGCAGTGCGAAGCCGCCGAATACGAAGATCTGTCCGGAGAGAAAAGTCTCACCCTGGACCGCGTCGTTGTTGATGATCGAAGGAGCCATCGGGCCTATAGGTGACGACACAGAGGAACTCTCAATGAAAGCACCAATGTCAGTGTCAAAACTGGCGGATCTTGGGTAGGGGGTCCTGAACTGTGCGTCTAGGCGGATGGTAACAGGAGACAAGGGACACGATGTTTTTACCCAGGTTCGGGCCCTCTCGATGGAGGTAAAACCCTACTCCTGCTTGATTGATATTGATGATATGGGTAGTACAAGAGTAGATCTACCACGAGATCAAGGAGGCTAAACCCTAGAAGCTAGCCTATGGTATGATTGTTGTTCGTCCTATGGACTAAAACCCTCCGGTTTATATAGACACCGGAGAGGGCTAGGGTTACACAGAGTCGGTTACAATGGTAGGAGATCTACATATCCGTATTGCCAAGCTTGCCTTCCACGCCAAGGAAAGTCCCATCCAGACACGGGACGAAGTCTTCAATCTTGTATCTTCATAGTCTTGGAGTCCGGCCAATGATGATAGTTCGGCTATCGGGACACCCCCTAGTCCAGGACTCCCTCAGACTTCGTGACTGGATTTCCTAAGTCTAAGAATGGAAATGATGCTATCTTCGTTGTCATTGACAAGCTTACAAAAGTGGCTCATTTTCTTCCTATCAAAGAATGTATCACAGCAGCTCAGCTGGCAGAGTTATACACCTCCAGAATTGTCTCCTTGCACGGCATTCCACAATTGAATTCTTCAGACCATGGAAGCATCTTCACTTCTAAGTTCTGGGACTCCTTTCAGAAGGCAATGGGAACCAACATTCGCTTCAACACAGCTTTCCATCCTCAAACAAGTGGCCAAGTCGAGCGAGTTAATCAAATCTTGAAGATATGCTCAGGGCTTGTGTCATTTCCTTTGGCATGAAGTGGGAAGATTGTCTTCCATATGCCGAGTTCTCCTACAACAACAGCTTCCAAGCCAGTGCAGGCAAGGCCCCATTCGAAATTCTTTATGGCAGAAAGTGTCGTACTCCTCTCAATTGGTCTGAGACAGGTGAACGCCAACTTCTTGGCAACGACTTGATCACAGAAGCCGAAGAAATGTGCAAAGTCATTAGTGAGAATCTCAAGCCCGCGCAATCGCGCCAGAAGAGCTATTATGATGACAAGCACCATGATGTGGCTTTTGAAAGCGGAGACCATGTCTACCTCCGCGTCTCTCCAATGAAAGGCACTCGTCGCTTCGGTATCAAAGGGAAGCTTGCCCCTAGATACGTGGGTCCTTTCAAGATCATTTGCAAAAGAGGTGATCTCGCCTATCAACTTGAGCTTCCGTCCAACTTCGCGAACGTGCACGATATGTTTCACGTGTCACAGCTTTGCAAGTGCTTCAAGACTCCTGAGTACACTATCAACTTCGAAGATATTGACCTCCAAGAAGATCTCTCTTATCATGAGCACCCCGTTGCTACTCTTGAAGAAACCGAGCGCAAGACTCGTAACAAGTCAGTCAAATTACTAAAAGTGAAGTGGTCACACCATTCCGACCGAGAAGCCACCTGGGAGCGCAAGGATCACCTCTGTTCCGAATATCCGGAGTTCTTTCAGTCCTAGATCTCGGGACGAGATCCTCGTGTAGTGGTGGAGTGTTGTAACACCACAGATGTGTCTTTCCATATTTGTAACTCCAACTCGTGCCATTTTCGGCTATGTGTTATGATATTCCCTCCGTGGTTGGATTTTTGTCTTTCGTTTTGCATTTTGTTCATGGCATGCATTTCATATCATGTCATCATGTGCATCTCATTTGCATACATGTTCCTCTCATGCATCCGAGCATTTTCCCCGTTGTCCGTTTTGCAATCCGACACTCCCATGTGCACCCGGCGCACCCCTCTTGTCTCTTTTCGTGTGCGGGTGTTAAACTTTCTCGGAATGGCCTGAGGTTTGCCAATGTCACATCCCTAATTCTGGTCTGACCTAGGCTAGCTTCATGTGTGCATCATGTTTAAATTCAAATGAAACTTGAATTGAGGAATTTTCAAAAGCCTCAGAAAAACCTCTAAAAATAACCAACATTTATACCTCATCAAATGAGCCCAAGAAAATGTTCCTGCTATTCTGTGAAAATATTGGCATGAGGTAAAATTCAAACCAATATTTTTTTTGTCAAAGATATATTTTATTTTGGGTCTTTGATTCAAATCAATAATATATTTGGGTTGGAATTATTTCTGCTATATAAGAAATATTGTTCAAATATTTTGTAAGTTTGCATGTGAACTTGGACTAGCTCTCTGAGCTCACATAAAAATTTACAGAAAGTTTTAAAATGGTTTAGTTTCCAAACTAAATCAAAACAAAATAACAGAAATAGAAAAGAAATAAAAGAGAGAGAGAGAAGTAAGTTACCTAGCGCTTACCTGCAGAACAGCCGGGCCAGCTCCTGTTCTGGCCCAGCCCGCCACCGCTTCTCCCCCTGTCGTCTTCCTCCCCCGCCAGAAGGACGGAGGCGCGTGGCCGCCCCGCGCCGGCCACCTCCTCCCTCCCTCCCTGCCTGGCTCTTCCCCGGCCCCTCCTAGCGACGCCACGACGATGCCCCGTGTCCCCTCGCTCCTCTCCCTCACTCGCTGCACCCTCTTCCCTCCTCTGCTCTCTCTCCCTCTCACCACCGAGCGCCACCGCCGCTGTCGTTCGCCATAGCCGCAGTCGCAGCCAACCCCGATCCTCTCCGACGTGTCCACGAGCATCACCATGCCTCCCTCGTCCTCTCCGTCTAGCCATGCATTGCCGGAGGCCCTGCATCGATGCCGTCTTCATCATCTTCGTCGCCGGCCGCCGGAGATCCCTCTCGCCGCCCTACTCGCTCCGGTGCTTCCTCGAGCACGCCAAGGACATCTCTGAACTCGCCGTAAGCTCCTCTACTGATCCCCCCTACTCACATGCCCACTAGCTCATCGTAGCCCTCGTTTCCGTCGAGATCGAAACCTCACCGGCGCCGGACTTGTCGCCGTCGTCATTTTGGTTCGTCTCCGTCCAAACCGAGCGCGTCACTGCACTCAGTGCACTCCCAGGAGCCCGTAGCGCCCACCAGCTCCTCCTCCCATGCACCATGGTGCCGAATCCGTCGTTGCCCGAACTCTGGCCGCCGCCTTGGAGCTCGCCGCCGTCGGCTCAGGCCACCCCAGCTCCTCCCGTTCGCTCCATTAGATGCACCGCATTTCCAGCTAGCCGTAACCGCAAACCACGAGTAAAACGGTGCCCTGTAGAGCATTCCCGAGCCGCCCTGTCGTCCCTGTCATCGCCGGCGACGAGCCGTGGACTAGGTCCGGTGGGTTTGACCCCGTTTGACCAGGGTTTGACTTCCCCCTGACACACTGACGTGTGGGCCAGGCCCCTGCTTAATTAAGCGATAGAATAATTAGCGTTAATTAAATTAGTTGGTTGGGTTAGCCAATGACATGTGGACCCAGGCCTTAACTAAACTAGATTAGGTTTAGTTTAATTTTAATTAACCCTGTTGGTTAACTGTGCCACTGACGTGTCGACCCCACCGGTCAGGTTTGACCTGGACCAACCCGTTGACTTGGTGACGTCACTGTGAGGTCATGCCGATGCAGTAACTCTTCTGGATTTTAAATAAATCTTAAATGGTTTATTTATTTCAGAAAATGTTATAAACTTCTAAAAATCATAGTAATTCAACCGTGACTCCAAATCAAACAAATTATATATGAAAAATTATCAGAAAAATTCAAGGAATCCATCTGTACCATTTTCATGCATGTTTGAACAATGTTTGTCCTCTGTTTTGGACAAAACAAATATAGGGCATTTAAATAACCATATATGGAGTTGGAATTTGAATCATGTATTCAAACCAACTTCATTTAAATCATAGCTAGGTGCATTAGCTCAAATCACAGCATATTGCCATGTCATGATCATGCATCATATTGTGGCATTGCATTGATTATGTTCTTTCTCAGTTACCGGTGTTGTCCCCTCTCGATAGACGTGGTTCCGACGACGAGTTCGATGACACCGATGAAGAACTATATTATCTTCAAAAGTGCCAGGCAAGCAAAACCCCCTTGTTCATTCCGATACAATCCCACTCTCTCGCTCCTGCTCTCTTTTACTGCATTAAGACAACAACGATTCAACTGTTACCTGCTGCGGTAGCTGAACCCCTTTATCCTTTGCATGACCTGTCATTCCACAATAAATAGATGAAACCCACTAGCATGAGTAGGAGTTGTTTGAGCCCTATTGTGCCTACTCATTCATGCTTGTTTGTCGTGCCTGCTACTGCTTAGAGTTGAGTCAGGTCTGATTCATCGGGGGTGCATCAAAGGTGTGTGAACATGTCCTATTGTGTGTGAGCTAAGTGTGTGAACATGATTTGGTAAAGGTAGCGGTGAGAGGCCATGTAGGAGTACATGGTGGGTTGTCTCATTGCAGCCGTCCTCAGGAACTGAGTTCTGTGTTTGTGATCCATGATTCAGCTACTACCACGCATTGGGCCCGAAACCAATGGACCCTCTCGTCTTCTTAATCACCCTTGTCCTCTGTCCAGGAGTTGCAAGTAGTTTCTGGTGTTTGTAGTATGCTGGAGGCCGTGCGCAGCGCTAACCGTAGGGGTGGGCTGTGATGCGGTAGGCACGTGGCACGGTGTACCGGGCGCCCGTTTGGTGTCTCGGGAACCCTGCTCACATCATTTGGGGTTGTGAGCGAAACTTTGGCCGGATCTCCTCATGGATGGAACCCGAATAGGCGATAAACCTGGACTAGGGACTTGAGTGTTTAGGTAGGTCGTGGCCGACACCCTCGTTGGGCTTCCGCTTGAAGGTTGCCGAGTACATGTCGTGTAAACGGCGATAACTGGTGAGAGCGTGTGTGAAGAAGTACACCCCTGCAGGGTTAACATCATCTATTCGAATAGCCGTGTCTGCAGAAAAGGACTTCTTGGTTGCCTGTACAGTTCATAGACAAGTGAAAGTGGATACTCTAAAACACGCAAGATAAGCGTGAGTGCTATGGATGGCGTTCTCGTAGGGAGACGGGAGCGGATCCATAGTGGTGTATTGATATGGTGAATATGTGGACTCGTGTGCGCCACCTCAAAAGAGTTACTTGCAGTCGTAGTTCAGGATAGCCACCGAGTCAAAGCTGGCTTGCTGCAGTTAAACCCAACCATCCCCTTTATTGATAATGATGCATATGTAGTTAGTTCTGATGTAAGTCTTGCTGGGTACATTTGTACCCAGGTTTGCCTATTTTATGTTTTTGCAGAGAGACTTCAGTCTCGCTAGTAGTTCCACGTGGACTTCGACGTTTAGCTTGTTACCTCAGCTACGATCTTGTGCCCTCGGCAGGATCTGGTAGATAGTCAGGCTTCTAAGCCTTTTTCATTTGTAGATGTCTGTACTCAGACATGTTAGCTTCCGCTTGTGCTTTGATTTGTATGCTCTAAATGTTGGGTCATGAGACCTATGTCTGTAATATCTCGCTCCTCGGAGCCTAATGAATACATACTTGAGTCGTAGAGTCATGTTGTGATGCCATGTTGTATTTGCACATATCGAGCATATTGTGTGTATGCTATTGAAATGCTTGGTATGTGTGGGATCTGACTATCTAGTTGTTTATCTTTAGTAGCCTCTCTTACCGGGAAATGTCTCCTAGTGTTTTCCACCGAGCCATGGTAGCTTGCTACTGCTCCGGAACACTTAGGCTGGCCGGCATGTGTCCTTCTTCGTTCCTGTGTCTGTCCCTTCGGGGAAATGTCACGCGATGAATACTGGAGTCCTGTTAGCCCGCTACAGCCCGGTTCACCGGAGTCCTGTTAGCCCAGTGCTACAGCCTAGATTCACTCACTGATGACCGACACGTTCGATGCTGGGTCATGGATGCTTGTCCCTGTAAGTTTGTGCCACTTTGGGTTTACGACTAGCCATGTCAGCCCGGGCTCCTTATCATATGGATGCTAGCGACACTATCATATACGTGTGCCAAAAGGCGCAAACGGTCCCGGGCAAAGGTAAGGCGACACCCGTGGGAATACTATGCGTGAGGCCGCAAAGTGATATGAGGTGTTACATGCTAGATCGATGTGGCATTGAGTCGGGGTCCTGACAGCTTTGGTATCAGAGCCTGACTGCCTGTAGGATTACCAAGCCAAACTGGTCGAAGTTGAGTCTAGAAATGCTTTAGTTATATGTAGGGGAATTGATTGTGGGATGGAACGTAAGGTTCTTTTTACTCCTTATACCTCATGGCCTTTTGATGTGAGTCATCCTCTTCTCTTCTACGGGGATTAAGAACTAGGCCTTCTCATCTATCTATTAGGATGACGTGTTACTAATCCATAGACTTTTAAGATTGTTGGTTTCAAGCCTCAATTCAGTTTCTACTACTTTTAATATGTTCTCAGTTCAACCAGAACCTTGATATGATGTTGTTAAGTGACTATGCAAATCCTTGTGAATGTCTCAAATCTTTTCTGAGCATTTACAGCCGTTATACTGTCCGAGTCATCCCAGGTTTCTAAACAATCGGATGCACTTGCAAATCCTTTCTTTCCGTTCCCGATGTCCCTTATGGTCATAATAAGCACACTAACCGATGTGTTGAGGTAATTTATTGCCTTGACATATATGTTGGAGTTATTATTACGACCCTAGGTGTCTTAGAGGATTACCTAGTAAATTAGCCATGCTTTGTGTTCCCAGTGTGATGATTCTGGCCATCATTCTCGAAAGCATCCCGTGATGCAATTTAGCTAGTAGGTATTCTATTCCTGGGTTTTGAACCCAAGACTCACACTACTTATTTCATGTTGATAGTGTTTGCTCGTTCCTTTAGGTTATTAGTAACCTTTGAATTAGCCCTCGAGGTCCATGGTATTTCCTTCTTCCAAATACTATGAACCACTCATGGCAGAAGTTTGTTGGATCAAAAGATCACAACAAGAGTGCTCTCGACGAGTTCTCCATTCATAATTGTGATTCTGCCAGTTCTACCTTTCTGCATGGGTTATCTGGAGGAAACCTGTTGAGCTTTTCTCGACATACTAATCCATGCATCCACAACTCAGAAAGTTATATGTTCCATGAGTTGTTCCTCCTTAGATGTCTTCTGACCTTCATCTATCAATTGATAGTCAAGAGAATGCGCATTCGTCCGTCGATGCCTATTGCTCTTGTGGTCCGTCAACCCATTCTATTCCAGAATGACTAGGAGAAACAAACTCCAGTACCTCATCCATATCCAAGATTGGGTCAAAGTAATTGTACTTCGCAGATCAAAATGCTAATCCAGCTTTTGTTCTGTTCTACCTTGGAGTATTACCATCTTTATATCAAGAATGTCATGGGAATTGTACACCAACCTACGAACTCTTGATACTGTGATACTTCTCACCCTCATTACTCATTTCTCGGTCCCCGTGTTTTTGCAACCGGAATACCGACAAGTGAATCGTGATGTGTGAAATCTATACTCCTAGCAACTCCGTTGCTTGGTAGTTAAAGGACAATAATTTCATTCTTAGCATGTTGGTTCTTGAATCATCATCCTAAGATAGATCGTGCTACCTAGTCCTTACTTCCGATGCACTCTTCGATCAATGAGTTAGGATTGTGCCAATCCCTCGCTCTTGTGATCATATCGTCTTGCCCTGAAAAGCAAGATTGTTCTCGAGCTTAGTGACATACCGGTGGTTCATGATTTTCTGAATATCTTCTCGGAAGTATCACCAGGTCGTCACCTGACCGCTATGTTGAGTTCGTGATCAAGTTGGTTTATTCCTGTAAACCACCCTTTCTCCAAGAATCCATGCTGGATACCCCTGAGCTAGTTGGTTAAGCCAAACAACAACTTGGAGAGTTGGAAGATAAAAGATTGCCTGGCTTAGTTCATTTTAAGGGATATCTTTTTGTGTGTGTTGAAGAAAGATGATATCTTCATCAATTGATCCTTGAGACCAGTTGCTGGAGCTATTATCGTGCCAAAAACTTTGATTTGAGTGTGGGCTATTCTCAAATCAAATCAGAACCAACGATGTTCGTAATGTTGTCTTACTCGTGGATTTTCCTCGAGCATACACCATTATGTCTTTTGGGTCTGACCAATACTATCACCTTGTTCACATAGTTATGGAATTCCATCTCCATGGGAATCTGGATGAATTGTTGTTGAGCCCATCGACAACATCCTTGTATTCTTCATAATTTTGTTGAACATTAAGCTAGTTTTGGAAACTTTTTAAAGCATTTGTTCATGCTAGCTCATGAAGCATATGTTCGGATGTAAGAAGTGACTTCCTCTAGTTCATGTGCATTTGATGCAAGTTGCCGCCGTGGATTCGAGAAAGTCAATGTTGCTTCCTTTGGAATCATCCCAAATCAGTCATGCATACGTGCGAAGTATTCTATGGTTCGAAGACTTGCAACCTTCATTCTATATGTATTCCTAGCTCACCAAGCCACTGATTGATTTGTTCAAGGAGAAGAAGTCTCTTCTTAAGAGCAAGACTTATGCAAGGACCTCGATATCCTTGTTGATGGTTCCCCACCTGAAGTCGGTAGTGTTTTATTATAAGACTACTTTGTGGTCATCCTTGTCTTGGACAACATGTTCACATGTTGTAGCAGAACCAGCTCGTGTTTTGGAGCTTACTACCATAGTCCATTCCTCGAGAATCTTGCAACGTTATCTCGTCAAATTGTGTTGCAAACTTTCATTTTTGTTTCCAGACCCGATGAGTCTGGATTATCCTGACACCAACCAGATCTGAATCTCAGGCAGATATGATGGATGGAACATCTCCCAAGAACTATAATATTGGTCTCTCGATAACCGGTAAAGAGGATGTCATGGCCAACACACCCAGCTGGAAGACCTATTATTGTAGTATCTTGATTGAGGAAGTTGGCCATCTCCCCATAAGGATTTCGAAGGATTTACTCCCTAGTTGTCCTTTATGGATTTTTGTGTTTCCGAAGTCCGACCTTTTACTTGATGTTCTAGATATCAAACCATATCTATGAATGGATTATGCTAGCACATCAAGGAGAACATTAGAAGCGGAGTGCTAAATGTCTCTCGGTCGATCATCCAGATTTTGTTTCCTTGGCCTCGCTAAGATGAAATCTGAGAAAGTGTTATCTTCCATTGCATCTGCATCGTCCATCGCTATTCATCATGGTAGTATGTTGTGTTGCCAGGATCCTTGACACGGATATTGGTAAAACCCTGATGAATATGGAAATGCTCAAGTTCTTGAGAACACGCGCAAGTGCTAGGTTTTATCATCGGCATTAATTGCATAGTGCTCTCAGTTTCCTCGGTTATGCTATAACCATCCCAACAGTGGAATCATTCTCTACTATTGAGTTCCTCCCAGTTACTAGAATCATTCCCAACATTTGCATTTTGTTCCCAGCTAGCACCCATCATTGTGCCAGTCTACCATGGGTCTCATCCATTTCTGATAATAAGCAAAATCATCCCTTGTGTTGTCTTCAACAAGGTAATCCACGTCATCCATTCTGGCCCGAGAATGTCATTCTTTCGGACTCCTTCAAATGATCGATTGTGAATTGCCTTAGGCTGGTATAAAGAATTTCAATGATCTCTGAATCAAAGGTAATTCTTTTTGCCATTTCAGGGATATATCTACGAATTGCCTTCCTCTAAAATGTCTCGCTGTGGTATCATGGCAACTCAAACTCTCGCTACGTTGACAACCGTTCACCACCCTCTTTGGTGTGGAATTGTTGTCTACCTAGTGAACCCTCGTCATCTATTCCACTCCATTCCTCTAGACGTGTGCTTTGTATCTCAGCTTGAGAGATGTTTTTATGACTCACCCCGTGAGCTGATCCTAAGTTGTTTGATCTTCGAGAAGATCGGTCCTTCTAGAGTTTTCCCTTTCTACTCGTTGTCATGTTGGATGTAGTTCTCAAGCAAGACGTCGAGACCAAGGTGATGCAATGAATCAACATCCTCGAGAAAGACATCTGGATCGTGAAGATCGTGTTAGCTTGTAGCCCTCTGTCTTCTTACCTCACGTCTTGAATCTCGGGATGAGATTCTTGTTTACTGGGGGTGAGTTGTCACATCCCTAATTCTGGTCTGACCTAGGCTAGCTTCATGTGTGCATCATGTTTAAATTCAAATGAAACTTGAATTGAGGAATTTTCAAAAGCCTCAGAAAAACCTCTAAAAATTAACCAACATTTATACCTCATGAAATGAGCCCAAGAAAATGTTCCTGTTATTCTGTGAAAATATTGGCATGAGGTAAAATTCAAACCAATATTTTTTTTGTCACGGAAATATTTTATTTTGGGTCTTTGATTTAAATCAATAATATATTTGGGTTGGAATTATTTCTGCTATATAAGAAATATTGTTCAAATATTTTGTAAGTTTGCATGTGAACTTGGACTAGCTCTCTGAGCTCACATAAAAATTTATAGAAAATTTTAAAATGGTTTAGTTTCCAAACTAAATCAAAACAAAATAACAGAAATAGAAAAGAAATAAAAGAGAGAGAGAGAGAAGTAAGTTACCTAGCGCTTACCTGCAGCACAGCCGGGCCAGCTCCTGTTCTGGCCCAGCCCGCCACCGCTTCTCCCCCGCCAGAAGGACGAAGGCGCGTGGCCGCCCCGCGCCGGCCACCTCCTCCCTCCCTGCCTGCCTGGCTCTTCCCCGGCCCCTCCTAGCGACGCCACGATGATGCCCCGTGTCCCCTCGCTCCTCTCCCTCACTCGCTGCACCCTCTCCCCTCCTCTGCTCTCTCTCCCTCTCACCACCGAGCGCCACTGCCGCCGCCGTTCGCCATAGCCGCAGCCGCAGCCAACCCCGATTCTCTCTGACGTCTCCACGAGCATCGCCACGCCTCCCTCGTCCTCTCCGTCTAGCCACGCATCGCCGGAGGCCCTGCATCGACGCCGTCTTCATCATCTTCGTCGCCGACCGCCGGAGATCCCTCTCGCCGCCCCGCTCGCTCCGGTGCTTCCCCGAGCACGCCAAGGACATCTCTGAACTCGCCGTAAGCTCCTCTACTAACCCCCCCTACTCACATGCCCACTAGCTCATCGTAGCCCTCGTTTCTGTCGAGACCGAAACCTCACCGGCGCCGGACTTGTCGCCGTCGTTATTTTGGTTCGTCTCCGTCAAAACCGAGCGCGTCACTGCACTCAGTGCACTCCGAGGAGCCCGTAGCGCCGACCAGCTCCTCCTCCCATGCACCGTGGTGCCGAATCCGTCATTGCCCGAACTCCGGCCGCCGCCTTGGAGCTCGCCACCGTCGGCTCAGGCCACCCCAGCTCCTCCCGTTCGCTCCATTAGATGCGCCGCATTTCCAGCTAGCCATAGCCGCAAACCACGAGTAAAACGGTGCCCTGTAGAGCATTCCCGAGCCGCCCCGTCGTCCCTGTCGTCGCCGGCGATGAGCCATGGACCAGGTCCGGCGGGTTTGACCCCGTTTGACCGGGGTTTGACTTCCCCCTGACACACTGACGTGTGGGCCAGGCCCCTGCTTAATTAAGCGATAGAATAATTAGCGTTAATTAAATTAGTTGGTTAGGTTAGCCAATGACATGTGGACCCAGGCCTTAACTAAACTAGATTAGGTTTAGTTTAATTTTAATTAACCCTGTTGGTTAACTGTGCCACTAACGTGTCGACCCCACCGGTCAGGTTTGACCTGGACCAACCCGTTGACTTGGTGACGTCACTGTGAGGTCATGCTGACGCAGTAACTCTTCTGGATTTTAAATAAATCTTAAATGGTTTATTTATTTCAGAAAATGTTATAAACTTCTAAAAATCATAGTAATTCAACCTTGACTCCAAATCAAACAAATTATATATGAAAAATTATCAGAAAAATTCAAGGAATCCATCTGTACCATTTTCATGCATGTTTGAACAATGTTTGTCCTCTGTTTTGGACAAAACAAATAAAGGGCATTTAAATAACCATATATGGAGTTGGAATTTGAATCATGTATTCAAACCAACTTCATTTAAATCATAGCTAGGTGCATTAGCTCAAATCACAGCATATTGCCATGTCATGATCATGCATCATATTGTGGCATTGCATTGATTATGTTCTTTCTCAGTTACCGGTGTTGTCCCCTCTTGATAGACGTGGTTCTGACGACGAGTTCGATGACACCGATGAAGAACTATATTATCTTCAAAAGTGCCAGGCAAGCAAAACCCCCTTGTTCATTCCGATACAATCCCACTCTCTTGCTCCTGCTCTCTTTTACTGCATTAAGAGAACAACAATTCAACTGTTACCTGCTGCGGTAGCTAAACCCCTTTATCCTTTGCATGTCATGTCATTCCACAGTAAATAGATGAAACCCACTAGCATGAGTAGGAGTTTTTTGAGCCCTGTTGTGCCTACTCATTCATGCTTGTTTGTCATGCCTGCTACTACTTAGAGTTGAGTCAGGTCTGATTCATCGGGGGTGAATCAAAGGTGTGTGAACATGTCCTACTGTGAGTGAGCTAAGTGTGTGAATACGATTTGGTAAAGGTAGCGGTGAGAGGCCATGTTGGAGGACATGGTGGGTTGTCTCATTGCAGCCGTCCTCAGGAACTGAGTTCTGTGTTTGTGATCCATGATTCAGCTACTACCACGCATTGGGCCCGAAACCAATGGACCCTCTCGGCTTCTTAATCACCCTTGTCCTCTGTCCAGGAGTTGCAAGTAGTTTCTGGTGTTTGTAGTATGCTGGAGGCCGTGCGCAGCGCTGACCGTAGGGGTGGGCTGTGATGCGGTAGGCACGTGGCACGGTGTACCGGGCGCCCGTTTGGTGTCTCGGAAACCCTGCTCACATCGTTTGGGGCTGTGAGTGAAACTTCGGCCGGATCTCCTCATGGATGGAACCCGAATAGGCGATAAACCTGGACTAGGGACTTGAGTGTTTAGGTAGGTCATGGCCGACACCCTCGTTGGGCTTCCGCTTGAAGGTTGCTGAGTACATGTCGTGTAAACGGCGATAAGTGGTGAGAGCGTGTGTGAAGAAGTACACCCCTATAGGGTTAACATCATCTATTTGAATAGCCGTTTCCGCGGAAAAGGACTTCTGGGTTGCCTGTATAGTTCATAGACAAGTGAAAGTGGATACTCTAAAACACGCAAGATAAGCGTGAGTGCTATGGATGGCGTTCTCGTAGGGAGACGGGAGCGGATCCATAGTGGTGTATTGATATGGTGAATATGTGGACTCGTGTGCGCCACCTCAAAAGAGTTACTTGCAGTCGTAGTTCAGGATAGCCACCGAGTCAAAGCTGGCTTGCTGCAGTTAAACCCCACCACCCCCTTTATTGATAATGATGCATATGTAGTTAGTTCTGATGTAAGTCTTGCTGGGTACATTTGTACTCACGCGCGTGCTCCTCTCCGGCGGGATCTAGCGGGACCCGCTCCGGGCACCTCCTCGCTGTCGCCCCGGCCATCTCCGGCGCCCACTCCGGCCTTCTCCGGCCACTGCCGCACCCTCTCTAGCGAGAAGCTCCTGCACCGCCTTGATCCACATGCCGGATCCAGATCTGAAACGGTTGACTTCCCCCCCCCTCTATTTTTCTGCTAAGTCCCGAATTTATCACATTATGTGGCTCTGTTCTACGCATCATGTCTCCTTGCATATTGTTCCGTTTCATGCGCATGATACATCAAAATGTTCATCAGGACTTGCTCTTCATTTTGTTCCACTGGGCCATGTTTATTTGAGGTCATCTCGATGCCCAAATCTCTGATGCAAGAGTGCTATATAATGTTAGTTTCTGATTCTTAACAGATTACGGGCATTTGTCATATTCGCTACATTTATTGTGTGCATCTTATGGGCATGAGCTCTACATATGTTTTGGGCTATGCCATGCCATATTTATAGGGGTGTATACCATGTATTTTTGTGATCAATGTGGTGACTAGCACAAGCGTGCAAACTAGGCTTACTGATGTTGCTGATTTCAGTCCCTGTTCTGCTGTTATTTTGATGTCATGTAAACTTGATGCTACAGAGAGATCCATGCTTAGTTTGAGATACTTCAGTAAGGATGTTTTGAACATATGGTTGTGATCTATCCGTACAGGCCCCTGTTTGTAATTATGGAGTAGTCTAGGATGTCATTTTCCTGCTATACTTTTGCTATAAAATGTTTCCTGGCAGATTGTTTACATGTTATTCAATTTTGCCAAGGTTGTTGTAGTTGATCCTTGCATGCTATGAGCTTGTTTTTGCCATGTTTAGTTTCATAAACATGTATTCCTGTTGGTTGTATGCTTATCTTGTCATGCAATGACTTGTGATCAGAGAATCGAGCTCACAAAGATAACTTCATAATTCTGTTAATGCCATGCTCTATTTGCTGAATCTGTTGACGAAACGTGCTATGTTTACATGGGTGTCATCATATCTTCTGATCCTTTTTGGCTCATAGTCAGTAAGGGACTTTTGTTCTATGCATTTATTAGTATCATGGAAGGCCTTAAGTTTCTATGATATTTTCCTGTAGCATGATGCTTGCTTGCCCTAAACTTTGCTTCCTGATGCTATTTCTGCCATGTTTAGTATTTTCACTGTCTGTGAAGCTGATATCTTTTGCACTTTTGCCATGCTTGTTTGAACCTGTTAATGTGTGAATTAGCCGTAGCTAAGTGTTCATCTTTTGTTAATCATCTCTTCTAGATCACTGGCATGTGTTTTGTTGATATGTTGGGGTGTTGTAGCATAGATTCTTGATGTATTCTAAGTGCTATCTTGCTGTTAATCGCAAAATTGTGTCATTCTTGTTTTGCTTGCCATTTGCAAACCGTGCATCCGTTCCCGGTGATCTTTATATCGATTTCAACTGAAACCATCTCATCTTTCCAGTGGCATACTTGGTTTGCCAAGTTGATGCCTTGTTCATACTTTTTCCTCCCGGAGCACGCATACACATTGCATATCACATCTCGCATATCATGACATGTATTGCATCATGTTGCTTGTGCATTGTACCGTGATTGATTGTGGTTCCATTGCTTGTGTTCTTGCTTTGGGTAGGGCCGGGAGACAAGTACGTGAACAAGGAAACTGTTGAGTATGCTAACGAGGATCAAGCTTTCGACAACTTTGAGAACCATGCAGGCAAGATGACCATACCCTCGATATCACTTCTATCTTTGATTTGCTAGTTGCTCGCTCTATCGCTATGGTTACTCTACCTACCACTTGTTTATCATGCCTCCCATATTGCCATGACAAGCCTCTAACCATCATGTCCTAGCAAAACGTTGTTTGGCTATGTCACCGCTTTTGCTCAGCCCCTCTTATAGCGTTGCTAGTTGCAGGTGAAGATGAAGTTTGTTCCTTGTTGGAACATGGATATTTTGGGATATCACAATATCTCTTGTTTAATCAATGCACCTATATACTTGGTCAAGGGTGGAAGGCGCGGCCTTATGCCTGGTGTTTTGTTCCACTCTTGCCACCCTAGTTTCCGTCATACCGGTGTTATGTTCCTTGATTATGCGTTCGTTACGCGGTTGTGTGATTTATGGGACCCCCCCTTGATAGTTCGCCTTGAATAAAACTTTTCCAGCAAGGTCCAACCTTAGTTTTAGCATTTTCCACCTATACCTTTTCCCTTGGGTTTTCGCGAGCCCGAGGGTCATCTTTATTTTAGCCCCCCCCCCCCCCGCCCCCCGAGCCAGTGCTCCTTCGAGTGTTGGTCCGAACCGAGCAACCTGCGGGGCTACCTCGGGGAAACTTGAGGACTAGTTTTACTCGTAGCTTAACTTATCCGGTGTGCCGTGAGAACGAGATACGTGCGACTCCTATCGGGATTTGTCGGCACATCGGGTGGCTTTGCTGGTCTTGTTTTACCATTGTCGAAATGTCTTGTAAACCTGGATTCCGAGACTGTTGGGTCTTCCTGGGAGAAGGAATATCCTTCGTTGACCGTGAGAGCTTGTGATGGGCTAAGTTGGGACACCCCTGCAGGGTATTATCTTTCAAAAGTCGTGCCCACGGTTATGAGGCAGAAGGGAATTTGTTAATGTCCGGTTGTAGAGAACTTGACACTTGACTTAATTAAAATGCATCAACCGCGTGTGTAGCCGTGATGGTCTCTTCTCGGCGTAGTCCGGGAAGTGAACTCGATTTGGGTTATGTTTGAACGTAACTAGTTTCAGGATCACTTCTTGATCACTTTTAGCTTCTCGATCGATGCGTTAATTCTCTTCTCGCTCTCTCTTGCGTATGTTATCCACTATATATTCTTAGTGCTTGCTGCAGCTCCACCATATTACCTCTTTCCTACCTACTAGCTTAAATAGTCTTGATCTCGCGGGTGTGAGATTGCTAAGTCCTCGTGACTCACAGATTCTACCAAAACAGATGCAGGTGCCGAGGATAACAGTGCAAGTGACGCAATCGAGCTCAAGTGGGAGTTTGACGAGCACCTTGGTCGTTACTATGTTTCGTTTCCTGGTGATCAGTAGTGGAGCCCAGTTGGGACGATCGGGGATCTAGCATTTGGGGTTATCCTCTTTTCATTTGGATTTGACCGTAGTCGGTCTATGAGTGTATTTTGGACGATGTATGAATCTATTTATGTATTGTGTGAAGTGGCGATTGTAAGCCAACTCTCTTTATCCCATTCTTGTTCATTAGATGGGATTGTGTGAAGATGACCCTTCTTGCGACAAAACCTACAATGCGGTTAAGCCTCTAAGTCGTGCCTCGACACATGAGAGATATAGCCGCATCGTGAGCGTTACAGACGTATGACCATCACCGCCCACAACACTTTGTGTTCTACTCGTGCATATCATCTACGCATAGACCTGGCTCGGATGCCACTGTTCGGAAATGATGCATGGAAAACAAAAAAAATTCTACGCACATGCAAGATCTATCCATGGAGATGCATAGCAACGAGAGGGGAGAGTGTGTCTACGTACCCTCGTAGACCGTAAGTGGAAGCATTTATTAACGTGGTTGATGTAGTCGAACTTCTTCACGATCCAACCAATCAAGTACCAAACGTACATTACCTCCGCGTTTAGCACACATTCAGCTCGGTGATGTCCTTGCCTTCTTGATCCAGCAAGACGGGCGAAGTAGTAGATGAGTTCCGGCATCACCACGGCATGGTGATGATGATGGTGATGCTATCACCGCAGGGCTTTGCCTAAGCACTACGAAAATATGACCGAGGGACGAAACAGTGGAGAGGGGCGCCGCACACTCTAAGATATTGCCGTGGCCTTGTGTGGCACCCCCTTCCCACATATATATAGGTGGGGGAGAGGGGAGGCAGCCCTAGGCGCGCCCCCTCCCTTTCCTTCCTTTAGGCATGGAGGAAAGGGCGGGAGGAGGGCCAGCGGCTGCCCTGCCTCAGGCGCACCCCCCTTCCATATTTGATGCATGGGGGGGAAGGAAAGGGAGGTCGTCTCGCCTAGGGCACCCCTGAGGGAGTCCTGGATTAAGGGGTCCTCGGACAGCCGGATTATTAACATGAGCCGGACTGTTGGGCTGTGAAGATACAAGATAGGAGATTCCTTCCCGTGTCCGGATGGAACTCTCCTTGGTGTGGAAGGCAAGCTTGGCGATTCGGATATGTAGATTCCTTTCTCTGTAACTGACCTTGTATAACCCTAGCCTCCTCCGGTGTCTATATAAACTGGAGGGTTTAGTCCGTAGCGGCAACAACAATCATAATCATAGGCTAGACTTCTAGGGTTTTAGCCATTACGATCTCATGGTAGATCAACTCTTGTAATACTCATATTCATCGATCAATCAAGCAGGAAGTAGGGTATTACCTCCATAGAGAGGGCCCAAACCTGGGCAAACATTGTGTCCCCCGCCTCCTGTTACCATCAGCCTTAGACACACAGTTCGGGACCCCTACTCGAGATCCGCCAGTTTTGACACCGACATTGGTGCTTTCATTGAGAGTTCCGTTGTGACGTCGAAAATAAGATTGATGGCTTGCCTCATTATTAAGGACGACATCACCTCCGGAGGAGCCCTAGACTCAGGCCAAACCCTCCGGCTGGGCGGCTTCACTATGACCGCCCGTTCGGCCGTCGGGCCGACGGTGACTTCTGGATAGATGGATCCGGCAGAGTTGTCGTCTTTAAACGAACTCCTGGATAGCATCACCGCCTTGGGAGTCGCTATGGACTACGATCAGATTGGGTTTAAACCCGATCAGAGAGAAATTGAATATCCACCGATCACCCATCAGATAGCAGTAGTGGAGGAGCAACACGAAAACTCTCCCTCTATATTGAGGATGAACTATGTTCAGATTTCCGAGCTCACAGAGCCGGATACCCGCCTGCAGGAAAGCGTGCCCCGCACTCCGAACCTAGAGTCGGACTGTGGGCCTGCAAAATTATTTGATATCCCGGAGCCCGAACTATTAAGCTCGAAAGTTTCTCAAACTCCAGATCCCAGATTAGGTCGGGGTTCGGACTTAAATCCACCCACCCACCCATATACACACGATCTTATCCACATCAGACAACAGTCCCAAGAAACCGTCCACCACTTTTGGGCCAGATTCCTCCTTGTCAAAGACAGGATCAAAGACTGCCGCGATGAAGACGCAATCTCATTATTCTGCAAAAATTGCACGGACGAGGGAATCCTCAATGCCATCAACCGCCATCACGTATCACACTTCGCTGACTTGGCAACAATAGTACAGATGTACTATGCAATGGAAAGTGCCTGGAAAACTCAGGCGGCTTCTTGGGAGCTACCGGTTCCCACTCAACCCCTCATCCGGATAAAAAGGATGCACCCTCGTCGGTCGCCTGATCCACTAGTAAAAAAATAGAAGCCCATTATCGGGAACGGAACCGTTCCGGAGGGATGGATTGATAGGCCATGCAAAATACACACAACACAGGATACCGTACCAACCCACAACCTTAGAGCATGTTGGATACTCCGGCAAGTGGCCAAGAGCGGCGAGGATCTCCTCACCAAAAAAACCGCAGAACAACACCCAAACGACAAGCCATGGGGGAGGAGCTAGCCAAGTTACTCGAGGCCGGATTCATCAGAGAGATAAAACACCCGGACTGGCTAGCAAACTTGGTGATGGTACCAAAGAAGGATAAATCCTGGCGCCTACGTGTCGATTTCAAATACCTCAACAAGACATGCACTAAGGATCCCTTCCCCCTTCCCCGCATCGATCAGATTATCGATGCTATCGCAGGACACGGCTCACTGTGTTTCCTCGATGCATACTCTGGATACCATCAAATCAAGATGAAGGAGTCCGATCAAGCCGCAACGGCATTTATCACCCCATACGGGCCTTTCTGCTTCAACACTATGCCTTTCGGGCTCAAAAACGTCGGTGCCACCTATCAACGCATGATTCAAACATGCTTGGAGAAACAAATCGGCAAGACAGTTGAAGCAAACGTGGATGACGTAGTCATCAAAACTAGGCACGTCGAGTCATTAATAGACGATCTCCGTCTCACATTCGACAACCTCCGAACATATGACATCAAGCTCAATCCGGAAAAGTGTGTTTTCGGCATTCCGGTTGGAAAACTACTGGGCTTCATCGTTTCCAATAGGGGAATTGAGGCGAACCCAGCTAAAATCCAAGCTTTGTCATAGTTGGCTACGCCAACAGACCTCAAACAAGTTCAAAAACTATCTGGTTGTCTGCCAACTTTAAGCCGCTTGATCTCCAAACTAGGAGAAAAGGCGCTGCCACTCTATCGCCTTATCCGACACACTGATCACTTCGAGTGGACAGACGCGGCAACGGCCGGACTGGAAGAAATAAAAGCTCTTCTAGCAAGCAACCCAATCCTGGCTGCGCCGAACGTCGGCGAACCAATGTTATTATAAGTATCGGCCACACAACAAGTCGCAAGCATGGTGCTCGTCGTCGACCGAGAGGAGGACGGACACAAATTCCCGCTTCAGAAGCCGGTATACTATGTATCCACTGTCCTCACACCATGCAAATCCCGGTACCCTCATTACCAAAAAATAGCATATGCGGTCTTCATGGCATCCCGGAAGCTACGACACTAGTTTCAAGAGTGCTCAATAATGGTGGCCTCCGAAGTACCACTCAATGACATAATAAACAACCGCGACGCTACGGGCCGGATCGCCAAGTGGGCCATTGAGCTCCTCCCATTCGACATAACATACAAAACGCACTGGGCCATTAAATCTCAAGTACAAGCCGACTTCCTCGCCGAATGGAAAGAGGCCGAACTCCCTAAAGAGTACGGCACATATTCCAACTGGGTCATGCACTTCAATGGCTCCAAAATGTTAGCGGGCTTGGGAGCAGGCGTTGTCTTAACATCCCCCACCAAAGATACAGTTCAGTACGTACTCCAAATATTATACACAGACTCCAACAATGCAGCTGAATACGAGGCCTTGTTGCATGGTCTTCGTATGGCTATCTCCATGGGCATACAACACCTAGATGTGCGCGGGGATTCAAACCTTGCAATATCCAAAATAAATGGAGATTTTGATGCCAAAGATCCAAAGATGGCATCTTACCGTAACGCCGTTCTCAAAATGTCGGCTCGGTTCGAGGGGCTCGAGTTTCACCATGTGGCTCAAGAAAGTAATCAAGCGGCGGATGTGCTTTCTCTCATCAGCGCCAAGCGCGACCCCGTCCCATCTAACATCATTATGGAAAGGCTTTTCAAGCCATCTGTGGTGTGGCAAGGGGAGAGCGGCAACACCAATCCGGATCCGACTATAACCCCAGATTCTGAACAAACCTACATCATTGCGGGCTCAACCACCGAAATTACACCATCAGCCCATCTCATCATGGCAGTCATTGCCCAATGGACCGAACCCTTCTTGGCCTACCTTAATAGGCGAGAACTCCCTAAGGATCAGAATGAGGCACGCTGCATTGTGCGGCCCTCTAAAGCTTACAAGGTTCACGGTGCAAAACTTTACAAGAAAAGCGCTACCGGAGTACTCCAAAGATGTATCTCCGAGGAAGAAGGGCGACAGCTCTTGGCCGAAATTCATGCCGGTCTCGGTGGTTACCACGCCGCAGCTCGGGCCCTTGTAAGCAAGGCCTTCCATACAGGTTTCTATTGGCCAACGTCCCGAGCAGACGCACTGGACCTTGTCCAACATTGCGTCGGATGCCAGCTTTTCGCCAAGCAAAGCCACATGCCACCCACCGCTCTACAAACAATCCCCATCACTTGGCCTTTTGCGGTCTGGGGGCTTGATATGGTCGAACCTCTTGAAGGAGGAAGTGATAAGAAAAAATATCTATTGGTCATGGTGGATAAATTCACTAAGTGGATAGAAGCACAACCACTCAAAGCGTCTGAAGCCGGACCAGTGATAGATTTTATATCCGGTGTTGTGCACCGTTATGGTGTTCCACACAGCATCATCACCGATAACGGCTCCAATTTCACAGCCGATGAGGTAAAAACTTGGTGTGCTAATCTGGGCATCAAGCTCGATTATGCCTTCATCTATCACCCACAAACCAACGGTCAGGTCGAACGAGCCAATGGTCTCATTATGAGCGGCATTAAACCCAGACTAGTGCGGTCTTTCATAGAATTAGACAAGCACTGGGTTGAGGAGCTCGACTCTATACTCTGGGGGCTGCGGACCATGCCCAATCACTCTACCGGACATATACCTTTTTTCATGGTGTACGACGCAAAGGTTGTGTTACCCTGCGACATTATTCATGACTCGCCTAGAGTGCGCATGTATGAAGAGAGAGAGGCTGAGCTTGATCGGCAGGACATATTAGATGCCCTGGAGGAGGAGCGCGATGTCACAAAAGCCCGTTCCGTATTTTATCAACAACAGGCCCGCAGATATCAAAGCAGAGAAGTACGGTCCAAGACTTATAATGTTGGTGAACTTGTTCTACGCTCGCCGGAGAAGAAAAAGGACAAACTCAAGCCCAAGTGGGAGGGTCCCTTCATCATTGATGAAGTCCTTACCGAAGGAGCGTACCGCCTGCGTGTTGCATCAGACAATCGCCTAGAGCCGAACCCATGGAACACGGCCACACTCCAAAGATTCTATGCCTAGCGTCGGACTCTTTGTTCCTCTTCTTTTTTGCCTTTTTATTTTTCACTATTCATTTTCCTCTCTTTTCACATTTTCTTTTTTAATCATTTAAGCTCTCATACGGCTAAGCCATACAACTAACGCACAAATCCTAAAATATGTATGTCAATCATACCTGGGGGCTTCTTGTACAGAAACTTACTATTATTATTTCCCGAGCATCAAGCTCACCACATATGTGTCTTTTCCGCGTATGTACCTTTTCTTCGCCATTATATGCATCGATATGACTTAAGTTTTGGCCAAGCTGGGTTGCCTGGCTCCTGTGCATATGCACTATGTTCCCATTAGTTCGTCTAGGGCATAACGGGAGCACCTCTTCTATTGTTACTGTCGGGTCATCCGGATGTGTACCTCAGACTGGGTGAAGCCGAAAGCTAGCGTTCTTAAGGGAATATTCGGTCGGCGGACTAAAGATGTTTTTTCACTCGTTACACTATTCAGACATGCATGTTAACCGCAAGTGGACCCAGGGAATGGAACCCTTAATGGAACTATTCTCTCTGGAAGAGTTTCTTACGATTAAAAATGTAATATAGCATAGCTAGCCAGATACCTGTCTGTTCAAGCAATTATGACCCCTACGCGTGGTTTCCACGCATACCCCGGTATATATTATTGAGCGGGTGTTCGGAAGCACTCCGCACCTTTGGGTACAGAGGTTAAAGCGAAAAGGTCTGCCATGACATTTGTTTTATAATCCTGCTAGGGGCAAATTTGTCAATTGAAGTACATAGTCACTTGGACTCAAAAACTTCTCCCTCTATGCCCTCCAATAGGCTATCTGTCGGATATCGGGTTCCGGCAAAACCCTTAAGGTTCAAACACTAGGGTGCGCAAGAAGATTTCCCCCTACCAAATCTCACTCTCAGCCTCGCCACGATCCCTAAGCTTAGATCGATCAACTCACAGCACAAGAGACACAAGATTTATACAGGTTCGAGCCACTGTTGTGGTGTAATACCCTACTCCTGTGTGTGGTGGTGGATTGCCTCTTGGGCTGATGATGAACATTACAAAGGAAGAACAGCCTCACGAGGAGAGGTGTTCTTGTGCTTGGTGGGTTGCTCAGGGAGGAATTGATCCGTCCATTCTACAGTGGTGGCTAGCCCTATTTATAGAGGCCCTGGTCCTCTCCCCAAATATTGAGTGGGAAGGGGTCCAACAACGGCCATTTTGAAAGGGGACAGCTAGTATAAGCTATCCTGACTAAAGGTGGTCTTCTCCTGTCAAAGGCGCTGGTGATGAGGCCGTCTTGGGCTCCACGATGACCTCCGTCCTGCCCTCCTGCTGGTCTTGGTCTTGTTGCATCGATATGGAAACCTTTGCCTGATGCCTCGGCACTCCGCGCCTGCGCTCCCCCCCTCCTTAGCATAAAAGGGGAAACGAGGACACTGCGCGCGCTGGCGCCCGCCTGGCCTTGGTCGTCATGGCTTGTATCATGGGAACTTTGCGAGGTACCCCTTGCCTTGATCTCTCCGCCTCCTCGCGAGCCCGCATGGTGAGGCCTCTCCTGAGGAGGCCTTATGTTGCCGCCCCACGAGGCTTGGCCCCTCGCGAGGGTCTTGAGCGTTGGTTGATGGAGACGGGTCGTACTGGCCATTCGTGGAACCACACCGCGGGCCGCAAGCAGGCAAGTCTGGGGACCCCCGTTCCTAGAACGCCGACAGTAGCCCCCGGGCCCAAGGCGTGCTCGGACTTGTCTTAGCAGCGAAGCCAAAGGGCAAGTGCAGAGCACCGCGGGCCCCAACAGCCTGCAGCCTTGGTCGACGCGTGGCGACTGATTGGACGTGGGCGTCTCCGCTTTCACACGCTGCCTCGGCAACTGCCCGACTGACAAAAAGGCTGGAGCGGGCAAGGCTTGCCTTCATTGTTTTCCTTCACCTTGCTCCAGATCCCCTTCCTCTGTCCTTGCTTCCGAAATCTCCAGATCCACTTCGATCCCTTCCCTCTTAGCGAGCGATGCCGCCCCGCAAGGCCAGGGTTGATGCACAGCTGATATGTCTCCAACGTATCTATAATTTTTCATTGTTCCATGCTATTATATTACCCCTTTTGGATGTTTATGGGCTTTATTCTACACATTTATATCATTTTTGGGACTAACCTACTAACCGGAGGCCCAACCCGTATTGCTGTATTTTTGCCTATTTCAGTATTTTGAAGAAAATGAATATTAAACGGAGTCCAAACGGAATGAAACCTTCGGGAGAGTGATTTTTGGAACAAACGTGATCCAGAGAACTTGGAGTGCAAGCCAAGAAGCAGCCGAGGAGGCCACGAGGGTGGAGGGCGCGCCCACCCCTACAGGGCATGCCCCCTATCTCGTGGGCCCCTCGGGCGGCCACCGACCTACTTCTTCCTCCTATATATACCCACGTACCCCGAAAACATCCAGGGAGCCAACAAAAAACAATTTCCACCGCCATAACCTTCTGTATCCGCGAGATCCCATCTTGGAGCCTTCGTCGGTGCTCCGCCGGAGGGGGAATCGACCACTGAGGGCTTCTACATTAACACCATAGCCTCTCCGATGAGTTGTGAGTAGTTTACCACAGACCTTCGGGTCCATACACTACTAGGGAAAATCCTAGCAGCAGCGTGGGTTTTAAGCCTATCAGTAGCGCGGGCAGAAGCGCTACTGATAAGGCGCTACAGCTAAAGTTTAGCAATAGCGCGCCTAGACCCACGCTACTGCTAAATTGACTTAGTAGTAGCGCTTCTTCAGAACAGCGCTATTGGTAATTAGTAGTAGCGCTTCTCCTTTCCCGCGCTACTACTATTATTTAGTATTTTATTTCTTTTTTATTTCATGTTTTATTCATACACCTTTACACAAGTTTTCTTACAACAGGAATTTAGAGATTGTTTTTACATCATAATGAGTTATTACATCACGGGGTGAAAGAACCGTGGACTAGTTTCAAGTGGATGTCCATCCACTTGAAGCTAATCCACGGTTCTTTCACCCAATGATATAATAATATCATCATCATCATCATATCATTAACAACTTATCATCATAATACATCATTGTCATATAACACCTCCTCAAGATCATCATTTTCATCAATGACATCACATAGAAAATTGGTCACTAGTCGTAATCACAAGTACTCCTCATTATCAACTCTAACACATTGTACCTCATAGGACCTACTACATTCGATTAAGACCTACTACATTTTCTAAGGTAAAATAGCAAAAAACAAGATAGCCCCTAACTCTCCATTATGGAGAATGGAGATTAGCCTGTCTCCAATTCTTGCCTTTCGCTGAATGTTACTTCCAAGAACCTCCTTGCGAATGTCCATACATTTCTTCCATTCTTTGATGAACATGTGTTCACCGGTTTTAGAAATCCGATATGCACAGGTGAGCTCCCTATATTTACCTGGAAGTATGTTCAGAACTGTAAGGCGGCCATTCAGATACATCAGATGAGGCACACAATCCATCGGGAGTTTCTTTTGAAAAACATAGTAATAACTTCATAGTTAGCAATGATGTACTAGTTTTAGAAGTATGCAAAAGATGCACGGATGTCGTAATAGTAAAAAATCTTACCAGGGTATCTCCAGAGAAGTTACTGTGGTTCAACACGTACACTAGTGGCACGTATTCACCATAATTTGGAGGAGTTCGATAATAGTTATTGTAATCCTCAACAAGAGTACAAAATGCGATAAGATGATTTTTCGCACAGTCTTTGAAGAATCAAAATAAGCTGTCAACTATTTTGAAATAAACAATATAAATTAGTTAATAACTATGTTTGAGAAACTCATATTGCGCTACAATTGGAAGCGTATCAACAAGGACCCAAATGTCCATATTGTCTTGCTCGATGTCAGGATCACCAAGATCCATGGTGACAATCATACCCTCATAAAAACCATACATTTTGCAAAGTGCTTCCCAATTTTGGCAACCAAAATGGGTTACGCTCTGAGCATAGCACAGATTTACTTCAAAATCCATATCATGATGGGTCCTTAGGTGTATTTTCTTTGTTTCAAAATTTTCATGGTCTTCAAAACCCATACTCTCCAACACATAGCATCTTGCATGGCATGGGATAAGCTAGTCGAATTGTAAAAGATGAAAATTAAACGTTGAAATAGTTTAAGTCATGCTTAATTACAAAAAAAACACTTGTCGTTGTTGCGTACCGCTTCAACATCGAAGGTTTCCTCGAGCTTAATGCTGAAGTGCCGATCTTCGTACAGCTCAACGAACCTGTCGCACATACCTCGATCGTCGTGGCACCAGCTGCACTCCCCCGGGAGACTGTCGTCGTCCGAGTACGACATTTCCTACGTTCATAATTCAAAGATTAAACTTGTACAATTAAATATATGTACTAAAAACCCTAAATTAGATCATTATTTTTTGAGAAAATCCAGGCCACTCGATATTTCCTACATATTCTAGCACAAGTCATGCCAGAATTCACGAAAAAATCCAGCATGACCTTTGCTAAAAAAGGACATATCGAGCGCCTGAAATTTGCCGGAACAGAAATTAATCAACACTCCGGCAAAACATAGGCCACTCGGAGGTTTAAACTGAACAGGAACGGCCACTTGGGCAACCACATATCCTATTTGAGCAACAAAAGATATAGAAAGATATTTGGCTGGTCTCACCTCGATGTCGGAGGGGGTCGGTGACTGGGCCAACGGCGGGGATGTCGGAGGGGGTCGGTGACGGGGACGATGGTGGTCACCTGAAACCGTATAAGTTATCACTAATACATCCCGAATAATTGTTTAAACTAAAAAATAACAACAAATATGACATGTTCAACTAGTTTTATTAATTCAACTAGTTCTTACTAAATATAAACTTACTATAAATAGAAAAAACTAGTTCTTTCTAAAAATAAAGTAGTTCAACTAGTTATATTAATTATCTTACTAAAAATAAATTAGTTCTATTAATTCAACTAGTTCAACTAGTTTATTAATTTACTTACTAAAGTAGTTCAACTACAACTAAAGTAGTTCAACTACAACTACTATTAATCAAACTGCCCTAGTTAACTAGTACCATCACTACTAGTAATTAACATCTACTACTACTAACAACATCTAGTACTAACTAAGTAGAGAGAAAAAGGGGGTGGGGGCGGCAAGGGCGGGATCGGGATCGGGAGGCGGCGGTGCTGGGTGGGCTCGGGTGGCGGTGGTGAGGTCGAGGGCGGTGGGAGGAGGGCTGCCGGCGGAGGAGGGAGGAGGGGCGGCCGCAAGCGGAGGGAGGAGGGCGGCGGCAGAGGAGGAAGGGGCGGCCGCAGGCGGAGGGAGGATGTGCGACGAGGAGGGAGGAGGGATGGAAGGAGGGGAGTACCTCGGCGGCGGACGGACGAAGGCGGCGGCGGCGGCAACGCACGACGACGGTTATCGGCATGCGGGCGAGAGTGAGAGTGTGACTGAGAGAGAGCGTCGGTCGTGCATGTGGGGATAAGATAGGGATAGTTGTAGCACGTTTGCCAAAATGCACTACAGCTAATCTGAATAGCAGTAGCGTTGTGCACTGTTACGCGCTATTGCTAAGTTGGACTACCAGTAGTGCTTTGCAGATAAACCGCTACTGCTAAGTGTAACTATACAAAAATACGTCAATGCAAAAATACATTGGCCATCAATGATCTTTTTGTGTACAATCTGAATTGTCAATATGAGTCCTCTCCGGTAGGAACCGGAGAGGACTCATATTGCGGCCAAAAAATTTACACATAGAGTTCAGTGAAGACCAACTGGTTGTGATAGTTTCAGAAATAACATATTTAAGGTGGTAAACACCCTGTTCACAGAGCAAGGTGGGACTAAACTTGTGGGATGATCTTAGCAGTAGCGGTTTTCTTTGAAGTGCGCTACTGCTAACTTCTATAGCAGTAGCGCGGTTCAGTATAGGGCGCTACTGCTATAACTAGCGGGGGGCGAGGTCATGGCAATTAGAGCAGTAGCCCTGTTTGGCGTGGACGCGCTACTTCTATTTTCCTTTCAGCAGCGCGTTTTGCTATCACGCGCTGCTGCTAAATAGCAGTAGCGTCGTATTTTGAGGAGCGCTGCTGGTAAGATTCTGTGTATAGGCTTTTCCCTAGTAGTGACAGTTATTAGCTAGATGGCTTCTTCTCTCTTTTTGGATCTCAATACCATGTTCTCCCCCTCTCTTGTGGAGATCTATTCGATGTAACTCTTTTTGCAGTGTGTTTGTCGAGATCCGATGAATTGTGTGTTTATGATCAAGTTTATCTATGAGAAATATTTGAATCTCCTCTGAATTCTTGTATGTATGATTGAGTTATCTTTGCAAGTCTCTTTGAATTATTAGTTTGGTTTGGCCTACTAGATTGATCTTTCTTGCAATGGGAGAAGTGCTTAGCTTTGGGTTCAATCTTGTGGTGTCCTTACCCAGTGACAATAGGGGTTGCAAGGCATGTATTGTATTGTTTCCATCGAGGATAAAAAGGTGGGGTTTATATTATATTGCATGAGTTTATCCCTCTACATCATGTCATCTTTCTTAGTGCGTTACTCTGTTCTTATGAACTTAATACTCTAGATGCATGCTGGATAGCAGGCGATGTGTGGAGTAATAGTAGTAGATGCAGGCAGGAGTCGGTCTATTTGTCGCGGACGTGATGCCTATATACATGATCATGCCTAGATAATCTCATAATTATTCGCTTTTCTATCAATTGCTCGACAGTAATTTGTTCACCCACCGTAATACTTATGCTATCTTGAGAGAAGCCACTAGTGAAACCTATGGCCCCCGGGTCTATCTTTTATCATATAAGCTTTCAATCTACTTTTATTTGCATCTTTACTCTTCCAATCTATATCATAAAATACCAAAAATATATTTATCTTATCATACTATCTCTATCAGATCTCACTTTCGCAAGTGGCCGTGAAGGGATTGACAACCCCTTTATTGCGTTGGTTGCGAGTTCTTTGTTTGTTTGTGTAGGTGTGTGGGACTTTTGAGGAGCCTCCTACTGGATTGATACCTTGGTTTTCAAAAACTGAGGGAAATATTTATGCTACTATTGCTGCATCACCCTTTCCACTTCAAGGGAAACCAACACAAGCTCAAGACGTAGCAAGAAGGATTTCTGGAGCCGTTGTCGGGGAGGTCTTCGCTCAAGTCAAGACATACCAAGTACCCATCACAAACTCATCTCCCTCGCATTTACATTATTTGCCATTTGCCTCTCGTTTTCCTCTCCCCCACTTCACCCTTGCCGTTTTATTTGCCCTCTCTTTCCCAATCTTCCTCTCTCTCTTTCGTTAGCCTTCTTCTTCTTCCTCGCTTTTGTTTGCCGTTATGTCTGAAATTGGGGAGATTATCGTTGATATGGACAATAATGATAACATGGAAAATTCTGAGGCTCCGGCTGAAGAACCCCCTATCCTGCATACTAAAAAGTTTCGAATCGGTAGTGGTAACATTATTGGAAAAGGTGTTATTCATGATTTCTTTACTTGTGCCGGTGCTTTACCTTCCGTGGATGGTTCTATTCTTCACAGAACTAGTAGTCTTGCGGATGCTATCGCTATGCTTGTAGTTGAACTTGAAAGACAATTTATGCATATGCATCCTTGCATACAAAGAATTTCCTCGAATTTTCTAATATTGAGCATTCTTCTGTTAAGCGCACTGTTACTATATTTTTGGCTCATGAGTTTAGATTTATAATAAGAGAGGCCAAAGAAATCTTTGCACACTATAGGGTGGGCGCCGGTCGTCCTCCCATAGAGGCGATCCTCTTCGATCAAAAGGAAATTAGGCGTTTTCAATCTTCAGACTATGTTGCTTTCAATGAAAACCTTAGAAAAAAGGTTCCTACCAATGTCCTAGTTGATAGAATTTCCGAACTTGATAATGATTTTGCTCTTCGAAATAATGAGCTAGGATACTCTCACGAAATATTGCCAAAAGAACGCTTATAGTGATGAATTAGTTGTGCATTATGAAGGGCCAAAGGAGGAACCCGTTCCTCCTGTGATTTATCTTGGGGACTTTTGTCCTGCTAAATTTAGCCATTTTGATTACTTTTTCTTGCCTCAAAGAAAACTTGCTGCTGAACATAGAGAATATGAGATGAGTTTTCAAGATCTATCTTATTATTATGGCACTACTTAGATCTATCTTCGCTTTTATGCCTAGCTAGGGGCGTTAAACGATAGCGCTAGTTGGGAGGCAACCCAATTTTATTTGTGTTTTTTGCTTTTGTTTCTGTTAGTAATAAATTTTGCATCTACCTTCTGTTTAGATGTGTTTTTATGTTTTAATTAGTGTTTGTGCTAAGTAGAACCTATAGGATAACCTATGATGATAGTTAATTTGATTCTGCTGAAAAAACAGAAACTTTGCACACATGAATTTAGTTTTGTTAAATCACAGAAACGTGCTTTTGCGTTGATTACTTTTACTGTAGATCAATAGACAAATTTTCCAGGACTTCCTATTTTGGTAGGATTTTTAGAGTTCCATAAGTTTGCGTTAGTTACAGATTGCTACAGACTATTCTGCTTTTGACAGATTCTATTTTTCGTGTGTTGTTTGCTTATTTTGATGCATCTATGGCTAGTATTAAGTGGTATGAACCATAGAGAACTTGGAATACAGTAGGTTTAACACCAATATAAATAAAGAATGAGTTCATTACAGTACCTTATGTGGTGGTTTTGTTTTCTTTCATTAACGGAGCTTATGAGATTTTCTATTGAGTTTTGTGTTGTGAAGTTTTCAAGTTTTGGGTAAAGATTTGATGGACTATGGAATAAGTAGTGGCAAAAGCCTAAGCTTGGGTATGCCCATGGCACCCCAAGATATTCAAGAGTAGCCAAAAGCCTAAGCTTGGGGATGCCCCGGGAAGGCATTCCCTCTTTCGTCTTCGTTCATCGGTAACTTTACTTGGAGCTATATTTTATGCTCCACATGATATGTGTTTTGCTTGGAGCATCGTGTATGATATTAGTATTTGATTTTTAGTTTACCACAATCATCCTTGCTGTACACACCTTTTGGGAGAATCCCACATGATTGAAATTTATTAGAATACTCTATGTGCTTCGCTTATATCTTTTGAGCTTGATAGTTTTCGCTCTAGTGCTTCACTTATATCTTTTAGAGCACGGCGGTGGCTTAACTTTGTAGAAATTGCTAGTCTCTCATGATTCACTTATATTATTTTGAGAGTCTCTTAGAACAGCATGGTCTTTGCTATGGTTATAAAATTGGTCCTAGAATGGTAGGCATGCAAGTTGGGTATAATAAAAACTATCATAGAAAGTGAATTGGATGCTATGATCAAATTGATACTTGATAATTGTTTTGAGATATGGAGGTAGTGATATTAAAGTCATGCTAGTTAGGTGATTATGAATTTAAAGAATGCTTGTGTTGAAGTTAGTGATTCCCGTAGCATGCACATATGGTGAACCGCTTTGTGATGAAGTTGGAACACAATTTTATTTATTTATTGTCTTCCTTATGAGTGGCGGTCGGGGACGAGCGATGGTCTTTTCCTACCAATCTATCCCCCTAGGAGCATGCGTGTAATACTTTGTTTTTTATTACTTGTAGATTTTTGCAATAAGTATATGAGTTCTTTTGACTAATGTTGAGTCCATTGATTATACGCACTCTCACTCTACCACCATTGCTAGCCTCTCTTGTGCCGCGCAACTTTCGCCGGTACGATACACCCACCATATACCTTCCTCAAAACAGCCCCCATACCTACCTATTATGGCATTCCCATAGCCATTCCGAGATATATTGCCATGCAACTTTCCATCGTTCTGTTTATCTGACACGCATCATCATTGTCATATTGCTCTTTGCATGATCATCTAGTTAACATCGTATTTGTGGCAAGGCCACCTTCATAATTTGCATACATGTCACTCTTGATTCATTGCATATCGCGGTACACCGCCGGAGGCATTCATATAGAGTCATATCTTGTTGTAAGTTTTGAGTTGTAATTATTGAGTTGTAAGTAAATAAAAGCGTGATGATCTTCATTATTAGAGCATTTTCCCAGTGAGAAAAGGATGATGGAGACTATGATTCCCCCACAAGTCGAAATGTGACTTCGGACTTTACAAAAAGTAAAAAACAAAAAAAGGCCAACGAAAAAAAAGAAAAAAAGATAAAAAAAGAAGAAGAAAAAAGAGAAAAAAATAGAAAAGAAAAAAAAAGAAATGAGAGAAAAGAGAGAAGGGACAATGCTACTATCCTCTTTACCACACTTGTGCTTCAAAGTAGCACCATGATCTTCATGATAGAGAGTCTCATATGTTGTCACTTTCATATACTAGTGGGAATTTTTCATTATAAAACTTGGTTTGTATATTCCAATGATGGGCTTCCTCAAAATGCCCTAGGTCTTCGTGAGCAAGCGAGTTGGATGCACACCCACTTAGTTTCTTTTGTTGAGCTTTCATACATTTATAGCTCTAGTGCATCCGTTGCATGGCAATCCCTACCCACTCACATTGATATCTATTAATGAGCATCTCCATAGCCCGTTGATACGCCTAGTTGATGTGAGACTATCTTCTCCTTGTTGTCTTCTCCACAACCACCATTCTATTCCACATATAGTGCTATGTCCATGGCTCACGCTCATGTATTGCAGGAAAGTTGAAAAAGTTTGAGATTACTAAAGTATGAAACAATTGCTTGGCTTGTCATCGGGGTTGTGCATGATTAGATACTTTGTGTGATGAAGATAGAGCAACAGCCAGACTATATGATTTTGTTGGGATAACTTTCTTTAACCATGTTATTTTGAGAAGACATGATTGCTTTGATTAAGTATGCTTGAAGTATTACTATTTCTTATGTCAATATGAACTTTTATTTTGAATCATTTGGATCTGAACATTCATGCCACAATAAAGAAAATTACATTAAAAATTATGCTAGGTAGCATTCCACATCAAAAATTCTGCTTTTATCATTTACCTACTCGAGGACGAGCAGGAATTAAGCTTGGGGTGCTTGATACGTCTCCAACGTATCTATAATTTTTTATTGTTCCATGCTATTATATTACCCCTTTTGGATGTTTATGGGCTTATTCTACACACTTATATCATTTTTGGGACTAACCTACTAACCGGAGGCTCAGCCTGTATTGCTGTGTTTTTGCCTATTTCAGTATTTCGAAGAAAAGGAATATCAAACAGAGTCCAAACGGAATGAAACCTTCGGGAGTGTGATTTTTGGAACAAACATGATCGAGAGGACTTGGAGTGCAAGCCAAGAAGCAGCCGAGGCGGCCATGAGGGTGGAGGGAGCGCCCCCTATCTCGTGGGCCCCTCGGGCGGCCACCGACCTACTTCTTCCTCCTAAATATACCCACGTAACCCGAAAACATCCAGGGAGCCAACAAAAAACAATTTCCACCGCCGTAACCTTCTGTATCCGCGAGATCCCATCTTGGAACCTTCGCCGGCGCTCCGCGGAAGGGGAATCGACCATGGAGAACTTCTACATCAACACCATAGCCTCTTCGATGAGTTGTGAGTAGTTTACCACAGACCTTCGGGTCCATAGTTATTAGCTAGATGGCTTCTTCTCTCTTTTTGGATCTCAATACCATGTTCTCCCCCTCTCTTGTGGAGATTTATTCGATGTACCTATTTTTGCGGTGTGTTTGTCGAGATCCGATGAATTGTGGGTTGATGATCAAGTTTATCTATGAGAAATATTTGAATCTCCTCTGAATTCTTTTATGTATGATTGAGTTATCTTTGCAAGTCTCTTCAAATTATCAGTTTGGTTTGGCCTACTAGATTGATCTTTCTTGCAATGGGAGAAGTGCTTAGCTTTGGGTTCAATCTTGCGGTGTCCTTACCCAGTGACAATAGGGGTTGCAAGGCACGTATTGTATTGTTGCCATCGAGGATAAAAAGGTGGGGTTTATATCATATTGCATGAGTTTATCCCTCTACATCATGTCATCTTTCTTAATGCGTTACTCTGTTCTTATGAACTTAATACTCTAGATGCATGCTGGATAGCGTTCAATGTGTGGAGTAATAGTAGTAGATGTAGGCAGGAGTCGGTCTACTTGTCACGGACGTGATGCCTATATACATGATCATGCCTAGATAATCTCATAATTATTCGCTTTTTTATCAATTGCTCGACGGTAATTTGTTCACCCACTGTAATACTTATGCTATCTTGAGAGAAGCCACTAGTGAAACCTATGGCCCCCGGGTCTATCTTTTATCATATAAGCTTTCAATTTACTTTTATTTGCATCTTTACTCTTCCAATCTATATCATAAAATACCAAAAATATATTTATCTTATCATACTATCTCTATCAGATCTCACTTTGGCAAGTGGCCATGAAGGGATTGACAACCCCTTTATTGTGTTGGTTACGAGTTCTTTGTTTGTTTGTGTAGGTGTGTGGGACTTTTGAGGAGCCTCCTACTGGATTGATACCTTGGTTCTCAAAAACTGAGGGAAATACTTATGCTACTATTACTGCATCACCCTTTCCTCTTCAAGGAAAACCAACGCAAGCTCAAGACGTAGCAGCAGTCAGCTTGGTACGCGTCGGCCCTGGACGCCCCCAATGTGTTCGAGAAGAATCTCATCGCCATGCGCCTGCTGACGGGGGTGGAGAGCAACGAAAAGGGGGAGACCAAACTCCAGGCTGGATCCGCTGTGCCGGAGGCTCAGGGGAGCACTTTCTACCCCTTCTTCACGAACGTCGTCGTTGCAGGCCTGGTTCCTCCCTTCTTCGACTTCTTGTATGCTGTCCTCCGCCATTACAGGTTGCAGGCCCTTTATCTCCATCCCAACTCCGTCCTTCTCTTGTCGATTTTCGCCTACTACTGCGAGGCGCATGTTGGGGTGATGCCGTCTGTGGCTTTGCTGTGCCACTTCTTCCTCCTTCGAACCAACAGCGACAACACCTCGGCTTGCACCTATTTCATCACGTATGGCAAGGCCAACACAATCTTGAAGGCCGAGAAGAGGGCCGACAGCTTTCGGAGCAAGTGGGTCATGATGGACGCCAAGTGTGTCCACCCCTGGTTGGCGCTGCCAACGGAGATGCCCCAGCTTGACGAAGGGTGGTCTCGGGTGAAGCTTGCTGACGATCGGGCGAAGTTGGTGATGGAGAAGATGAACGTCGACCTGAAGCCCGGCAACGTGATGGCGGCGAAGCTGATGGGGGCCGCGCTCCTGAGGGAGTTCTTGATGCAGCGGGTGGCTCCGCTTCAGGCGCAGTCACGCCCCTTGTGGATGCTTGATGGTGCAGACGACAAGCTTCGCCTGAATTCGGCGGCTCTGGCTGATGAGGATCTGGCCGCAGCTCTCCGCCTCTTGGTCGGGGATGATCAGGAGCATCCGCCAAATGCCCCTGTCCCTTTGTTCCTCCGCGAGGACAGGGCGCAGGTGGTGGCTGCCATGCCCACCTTTGACGGATGCGGCCTGGTGCCGACGGCCGCCCTCTGTGGTCCTGGGGGCGACGGTGCCGGTGGACGTGTCTTCGGGTGACTCCCGTAGAGGAGGAGGAGGAGAGGAAGAAGATGAGGAGCGCGACTCGGAGGCGACCCACGAGGGGACGTGGGAGACCTCTCCCCCGCGCAGGGCCGACATCCTCCGCACCTTGCCAGACGATGAGGAGGCCGACGCCACCCCAGAGGAGGAGGATCTGCCCGCGATCCCGAGGAAGGGTAGGTCGGCGCTAATCACCCGAGAGGCTGCTTCTGCCCGGATGCCGCCTGGAGCCGCTTCTAGCCCTTCTGCTGCGCCTTCCTTTGCTCCTGGAGCCCTTGCGGCTGCGCCCCTAACCATGAGGCTCTCGGGCTTCAAGCTCAGCAAGAGGAGGGTGAACTACTCTACCGTAGACCAGGAAGTGTCCGTGCTCCATCTTGCTCTTGATTATGCCGCTGGTACTTGACTTCTCCATTGATTGGTTAGGCCGCCGCCTGTAGCGAAGAAGAGGTAGGGGGACGCGGTGACGCTGTCTGGGGCGGATCCTCCACCGCGGCCGCACCTTCTTCTATGGGGAGGGGAGGTGACGGCGTTCGCACCTCCCCTGCTCGGTCATCCTCGCGAGGCCTGGAGGAGCGCCCTGGTGGGGAGCCAGCCCCCATGTCCCCGCTGGCTCCGGAGGTGCCAATACCCGATGTTGTTGCTGAGGTACCCAAGGCTCAGGAGCCCCCAGTCTCCTGAGCCATGGTTACGCTGCTGCCTCCCCCTTCTGCTGCGTCGCTGGTTCCAGGTCCTTCTGCCTCCTCTGATGTCTTGGAACGTGCCCTTTCTAAGATGGCCCAGCTGCGAGAAGACCTCTAGGGCACCGACTCCCATCTGCTGGCCGGGCATCTAGAGCTGGTTTCCGACTGGCTTTACTTTGATGCCTCTGTCTGAGCGGCCCTGGGGCGGGTCGCGGCAGCCTCTAAGAAGGAGAAGCAGGCCGCCACCCAAGCCGTGGCTGCTTGCGAGGTGGCGCTGAAGGATGCCACGGCCGCTCAAGACCGCTGCAAGGTACTGGAGGCCGAGCTGCAGGATTTGCACAATAAGCACGCCGAAGAAGCTCGCGGCCGCCAAGCGGTGGAGGAGAGGATGAAGGCTCGGGAGGACGCCATCAGGGACCGCAACGCCGAGCTAGCGTGTTTGGCGGAGAAGCAGACCACTGAGCATGTCTGGCTGGAAACGCTGGAGCAGGAGGTGAGGGCGGAGAAGGCCGAGCTCGACGCCAAGGCGAAGGTCCTGGCCGACTACCGCGCGGCCTTTGCACTCCTCGAGGAGAGGTCTCGCGTAGCGTTGAAGGCGCTCTATGAGAAGGGCCTGGAGAAGCCGCTGGCTACCGACGAAGATGGCCCCGCCCAGCTGCTTCCTTACATGGTCAAAGCGCTTGAGGAAGTCGTGAGCGGCGTCGGCCCCATGGAAGAGGTGGAAGCTCGCATCCTTTATTCCGCAGCACTGACGCACGTCTTCAGCCATCTCCACCTCGAAGACCCTGACGCCAACCTGGACGAGCTACTGGAGCCTGTGGACGGTGAGTGCTACACCGCTGCTGCTGAAGCCGTGAAGGGCCATGTGGAGGCCTTGCTGGGGAGGTTCCGCGCCTTCACTCCTGCGCCCATGGCAGGTAGTGTTGCTGATCCTGCGGCCCCGAGTGGTGGCACGGGCGGTGCCACCACGGGGGTGGAGTCCCTGACGGGCGACGGCGATATCCAAGGGTGACAGCATCTTTCCTGCTTAATTCCTGCAATGTGAACCATGCCTCATGGAGGCATTTAAACTTGCGTTTGGTATTGTGAAGACAATTATGGTTTCTAATATTTGCTTCGAGATTTGCTTCGAGATTTTGCGGTTTCCTTCCTATTTGCTTTACGTTTTACGTCGGCAGAGCCCGGCCCCGTGCATACCTCAACTGTTGTTGGCCCCGACTGGATCACTAGGACGGGACCAAGGAGTGAGGGCTACGTGAAAAGTTAGGCTCCTGAGTTGTGATGCTTAGGAGTCCCCTTGACGCGCAAATAGCAAATAGTGAGGGAACATAGTAGTAGATCTAGCGTTCTACATCGGCAGAGCCCAGCCCCGCGCATACCTCAACCGCCGTTAGCCCCGACCGGATCACTAGAACGGGACCAAGGAGTGAGGGGCTACGTAACCAGTTAGGCTCCTGAGTCGCGATGCTTAGGAGTCCCCCTTGACATTCAAACGACCCTTCATACCTTGGCTCCGCCCGGCGAGGGGCGCGCGACGACCAGGTCCGGAGGACCTGGCTGGGTGGCGTACGCTCGGGCGTGACACGGGTGCAGCCCCCGTGCCCAGCCCCCTTGCGCGACGCTCCCGAGGGGAGGTGTTGCGATGAGGCCAGACAATGAGCTCTAGGCTCCCTGAGGTTGATACGGTTGTGGGGCCACTGAAAGTGCAACTATCCCTAGGTGGTTTTGGTAATTCATAACAACTTATAGCTCATTGAGCTAATGCTATTCCAAGACAAATATTTCAGGAAAGCTCGATGAATGGCATGGCATGGATGATGAATGTGGATCCCTCAAAATATTAAGGACAAAAGATTGGCTCAAGCTCAAAAGCTCAAGACTCTACATTTTACATTTTAGTGATCCAATATCACATTGAGTCTATAGGAAAAGCCAATACTATCAAGGAAGGATGAGGTGTTGCTTAATCAGCCTCTTGCTTCAAGTGCTTAGTGATATGCTCCAAAAACCCTCAACTACTTTCTCACATCCGCATATGACCTAAACCTAAAGTCAAAATCGGTCCTACCGATTCTTTCTATCCGGCACCACTGAGTTCAAATGTCATAGCCACTGCCACAAACCCTAGGCAAATCGGTCTCACCGATAGGGATCTCGGTTTCACCGAGATTGGATTGTAATCCCTCTATTTCCCTTCGTAACGTTTCGGTCTAACCGAAGTGAGCGATCGGTCCCACCGAGATTGCAATGTAAACTCCATGTTTCCCTTTCGTAACATTTCGGTCCCACCGAAAAGAGCGAATCTGTCCCACCGAGTTTACCTGACCAACTCTCTGGTTAGCTAATTACCAAAATTGGTCTCACCGAGTTTGTGTAATCGGTCTCATCGATATTACGTTATGCCCTAACCCTAATCATATTGGTCCTACCGAGTTGCATGTCGGTCCCACCGAAAATCCTAACGGTCACTAGATTTGCTAAATCGGTCCGACCGAGTTTGTTGATTCGGTCCCACCGAGTTTTGTAAATCGTGTGTAACGGTTAGATTTTGTGTGGAGGCTATATATACCCATCCACCTCCTCTTCATTCGTGGAGAGAGCCATCAGAACAAACCTACACTTCCAACTTTCCAGTTCTGAGAGAGAACCACCTACTCATGTGTCGAGGCCAAGATATTCCATTCCTACCATATGAATCTTGATCTCTAGCCTTCCCCAAGTTGCTTTCCACTCAAATCTTCTTTCCACCGGATCCAAATCCTATGAGAGAGAGTTGAGTGTTGGGGAGACTGTCATTTGAAGCACAAGAGCAAGGAGTTCATCATCAACGCACCATTTGTTACTTCTTGGAGAGTGGTGTCTCCTAGATTGGCTAGGTGTCACTTGGGAGCCTCCGACAAGATTGTGGAGTTGAACCAAGGAGTTTGTAAGGGCAAGGAGATTGGCTACTTTGTGAAGATCTACCGCTAGTGAGGCAAGTCCTTCATGGGGGCCATGGTGGGATAGACAAGGTTGCTTCTTCGTGGACCCTTCGTGGGTGGAGCCCTCCGTGGACTCGCGCAACCGTTACCCTTCGTGGGTTGAAGTCTCCATCAACATGGATGTACGATAGCACCACCTATCGGAACCACGACAAAAACATCCATGTCTCCAATTGCGTTTGAATCCTCCAAACCCTTCCCTTTACATTCTTGCAAGTTGCATGCTTTAATTTCCGCTGCTCATATACTCTTTGCATGCTTGCTTGAATTGTGTGAAGATTGCTTGACTTTCCCAAAGATAGCTAAAATCTGCCAAAGTCTAAAATTGGGAAAAGGTTAATTTTTTAATTGGTCAAGTAGTCTAATCACTCACCCCCCACTAGACATACTTCAAGGTCCTACAAGTGGTATCAGAGCTTTGGTCTCCATTTGCTTTGATTTCCATAGCTTTTGGTGGTCATAGCCTTGGTTTCATAACCTAGGAGAGTATGGCGTCTTGCGAGGGAAATTATCACCGTAGAGGTCCTTACTTTGATGGTACTAATTTTGCTAGTTGGAAGCATAAGATGAAAATGCATATTCTTGGACATAACCCCGCCGTTTGGGCTATTGTGTGTATTGGCTTGCAAGGTGAATTCTTTGATGGGAGAGAGTCGAACCGTGAAGCTAGTGCGGATGAATTGAAGATGCTGCAATGCAACGCTCAAGCTTGTGATATCCTCTTCAATGGCTTGTGCCCCGAAGAATTCAACAAAATTAGCCGTCTTGAGAATGCAAAGGAAATTTGGGATACTTTGATTGATATGCATGAAGGTACCGACTCCGTCAAGGAATCCAAGTTGGATGTGCTCCAAAGTCAGCTTGACAAGTTCAAAATGAAGGATGGTGAAGGTGTCGCTGAAATGTACTCTAGGCTTGCTCTTCTCACAAATGAGATTGCCGGCTTAGGAGGTGAAGAGATGACCGACAGATTCATCATCAAGAAGATCCTAAGAGCATTGGATGGAAAGTATGATACCATGTGCACATTGATCCAAATGATGCCAAATTACAAAGATCTCAAGCCAACTGAAGTCATTGGAAGAATTGTTGCTCATGAGATGTCACTCAAGGATAAGGAGGAACTTCACAACAAGTCAAGTGGTGCTTACAAAGCCTCATGTGAAGCCCCCACATCATCAAGTGAGAAACAAACCTTCAATGAAGAATTGAGCTTAATGGTGAAGAACTTCAACAAATTCTACAAGAGTAGAAACAAAGAAAGAAGCTCTAAGTCAAGGTCCTACAATGACAAAAGGTCTTCTAGTCGAGAGCGCAATTGCTACAATTGTGGGAGACCCGGACACTATTCCAATGAGTGTACGACACCCTACAAAAGAAGAGAAGATTCTCGAAAAAGAAGAAGTAGAAGAGAAGAATCACCTCCAAGAGAGAGGAGGAGTAGAGATGATCGTTATGAATGAAGACCCTCACGGAGAAGCAAGGATTCGGAAAGGAAGGCCAAGTCATCAAAGAGCTACACAAAACAAAGACATCAAGCTCATGTTGGTGAGTGGGTATCCGGCTCTGACTCCGAAAATCGCTCCGAGAGAAGCTATCACTCCGACTCCGAATATACTCAAGATGAAGGTGTTGCCGGTCTAGAACTTGTGTCAACCAACTCCTACGACATATTTGATTCACCAAATGAAGGGATTGGAAGATGCTTCATGGCCAAAGGTCCTAAGGTAACACACCCCAAGTATGTTGATTTTAATAGTGATGAAGATGACTTGTTAGGTGATGATGATTTACTTATTGACAACTCTAGTAATGAATACTATGATGAAACGTCAATTAATCATGCTAATCAAGATAAAACGAATGACAATGATAAGGAGAAGATTGAGATTTTAACTAAAGAACTAGACACTCTCAAGTTAGCTCATGAAACTATCTTCGAAGATCATCGAGAACTTTTAAGGGCTCATGAGAAGTTACGCTTTGAAAAGCTCAGTCTTGAGCAAGAGCATGAGTTCTTAAAGGCAATCAATGATGATTTCCGTAAGAAAAGTTCTTCTTACATTGCCAAGCGTTTACTCTTATCTAGTTACATGCCTCAAGTCAAGTCTAGTAACAAGAACACGAAAGATTCTTTCTCTAGTAGTAACAATAATAATGCTAAATCCAATATTGTTGCTTCTAGTAGTTCTCTTGATTCCACTACTAATTCCCTTAGCCAAGTTACACTTGAGCAAGAAAATAGCTTATTGAAGGGAATTATAGAGAAAGGTGTATACAAGAGCCTTGCCGGGAGTAAGCAATTCGAGAAAATTGTACGCAAGCAAGGAAGGCACCGGAAGAATCAAGGTGTTGGTTTTGAACGAAAGTTCAATGCCAATGGAGTTGAGTGGAAAGAAGATCAATACCCCAAGATGAAGTTTCTTCCTCAACAAGAGAAGTATGATCCTACTTCCTTCAGGGGAACACAAGCACAAGATGATCTTCCACCACAAGACCACAAGAACAAAGGCAAGGACAAGCTTCAAGAGGAGATTGATGCATTTGAAGAAGCACCTAAGGCCTTGGTCAAGTGGGTTCCCAAGACTACGTCAAGTTCTACTTCATCAAGTACAACTACAACTACAAGGATTCCCATCAAGATGATGTGGATCCCGAAGAAGAAGAACTAGAGTGTTCTTGAGGGTGACTCCACCAACATTCTTCACTCATATCATTATGGCAAGGACAAGTGCAATCAACTTCCATATCTAGCACTAGTTCAAGGAGTCACAAACCCTCAAGTTGGTAAGGCAAGGGACAAGGTAACCTAATGTTTTCATGGACATCATTTGTGTGTGCATCACACTATGTCTATGGATATTCTTGTTTGTTCCTTGTGGGACTAACCCATGTAGGTATTGAAAGTGCAACTCACTCAAAAGGATTGCTCCAAATGATCTACATCAACGTTGAGTATCCACATCTTCAACACCTACATGAATTCATCATCGACAAAACCCAAGGTTAGTTCATCCCTCCAAGGGGGGATTTCACATCTAGGGGGAGCTTAACTCTAAGAATTGATTCAAAGCAACTCTAATGATGTGAACACATCAATGCATTATGTAAAAGTGGTAACCCCACTTGAGCTTAAACGATGAGTATGACCTATGATCAAATGTTCTCATTTGACTCCTAAGTCAATATACCCATATATAGATGACCTAGTCATCGCCAATTGTTTGATAGATGCTAGAATTGGTTGTGCATGATTTGCCACATATTTCTTTTTCCATTTTATTGTGTGAGCATGTTGGTTGCATACTTTACTCATTCGAGGACATCCACTTGTTGTTTTGATTGATTGGTTTCTTTTTCTTTGGCCAAGTGGATGGACAAGAATGCCTAAGAACCTTCTCTAGCTATCTATGCTTTTCTCGTCTCAAACTCTATTCATGCTACATCACAAAATTTGATCAAGTCAGATTCGAACCACTCTGTGTGAGGAGCACTCGGAGTCCCCGATTCATCATAGACTTAAACTTCCAAAACTTCTTATGTGTTTCAGTCTGACTGATTCTTCCATTTTGGTCATACCGAGATCACTAAGTCGATCTAGGTTTTCAATCTCGGTGCAACCGATTTGAACTTTTCGGTCACACCGAGTTGCTGTAACTGTTAACAGTTATGCATCTTGGTGCCACCGAGTCATTCCACACGGTCACACCGACAGTGTCGGGCTATATATTCACACGGGCAAAATTTAGAAAACTTTCTCCAAACCTCTTCGCCGGCGCATAGCTTGCTCTACCTTCTAGGTCTCCGGCTCGTCGACTTTGTCGCCAGCCGCCTCCTGTCACTGGTCTCCGCCGCCGTCAACGGATTTCATCTCCGTCGTTGCCGCCGTAGCGAGTTCATCGCCGAACTAGGGTATGAACTCGATCATAGTGCTATCCTCGTCTGATTCTCAGCACATTGTGTTCATTATGATTCTTGCCACGATTGAAACACCTCTATCCAGTCAAAACAATCCTTAGAATAGATGCGATTTGAAAATTTAGGGTTAGGTTGCCGCCGAAACCATCTCGGACCCACCGAGTTGAAAAACTCGGTCCCACCGATTCGGCTAACGCCATTGCACCAGTACCTCTCGGTTTGACCGCGAATTGCTAATCGGTGTGACCGATTTTAAAATTTTGTGAAACCCTAGCAGTCTCGGTGCAACCGAACTGTGACTCGGTCTGACCGAGTTCACTAGTTTAGGTTCCAAAACTTCTTAGGTATCACCGAGTTTGAAAATCGGTTGATCCAAAATGCTTTCTATGGAAAACTAAAACTAAGTTTTGAATCATTCTTTTGCAAAAAAATCTCTGCATTTTGTGATGCTCATCCACTCTATCTCATCTATAACTATTCACAGGGTCAGCAGTCAGTGTATTCAACATGTCAGACCAAAGTGACAGCCAGAACAGGGAAGAAGAGCAGATTCACATGAGTGAGTGCACTAGTCCCTCTAGCACTTCAGATGATGGCAGCAGAAGCACTCCCAGCAATTTGGCCAAAGCTGCCACCAGAACAAGGAAGAAAAGAACCTCAGAATCTAAGGATGAGGATTATGTGGCAGCTGAAGATGAGGCCACTTCCAAGAAGAAGGTGGTCAAGAAAGAATATGGTTTAGCTGCAGCCACTAAGCCAGTAGTGCAGAAGAAGGCACCTGCAAGAAGGATTCCCACTTCCAAACCCAGGAAGGTTGCCACTCGAGAAACCATGAAGTTTACTATTGAATCAGAAGATGAAGCTGCTGGTCAAGACAAAAAGAAAAAGAGAGTCAGAACCACTACTGCCAAAGTTCTTGGCAATCCCTCTATGAGGAGAGACTCTGAAGAAGAGGAAGGAGAGGTTGTTGCACCAGCACCCAAGGCACAAAAGCTGACGGGTGATGCTATAAGGTCAGGGCTACAACATTAAAGCCCAAAGAAGCACCCAAAGTTGCCTCCAAGTCCAGGAATGCACCTAAGAGGAATACTAGGAGTATACCAGCTACTGAGAAGAACAAGGCCCCAGTGCTTGAAACTATTGCTGAGGAAGAAGAAGATGAAGAACATGTGTTGAGAAAGCTAAAGCCCAAGATTCCAGACCACAATGATGCTCATCCTGTGGCTGAGAACATGAAGCTGAGAAAGGATGCAGGACTCAGAAAGTGGAGGTTGTCTGATCCCTATGCTATCAGGAGAAGGACTCCTGTTGATTACAGGTTCCACACAAAGGAACAGCAGGATTTCTATGAGACAGTGTTGTTGGACAAGAAGCCTATAGTTTGTGACATGAGATGGGTCGACTGGACCTACATGAAGGAGAATGAGGAACACTATCCTGGAGTGCAAGATAGTTTCATTACTTGTGGAGTTGCAGACTTTGTTGGGCAGAAGCTCACAAAGTGGAATGGTGAGCTCATTATACAATTCTACTCCAGAGCACATTTCTATCCAGATGGCAGGATAGTTTGGATGTCTGAAGGTACGAGATATCAATAAACTATTGAGGAATTGGCCAATCTGATCAATGCCCCAAAGGAGAGTGAAGATGACTTGGATGTATATGCCAAGAAGAAGATGGATCACAACTCCATGGCTCATATGTACAAGGAGATCCCAGATGCTGTAGTTGAGACACATAAATTTGGATATGTACACTATCTTCTGTCAGGGCTGCCAACGATCAACTGGATCCTAAGGCACAATATATTGCCCAAGTCAGGTGACCACAACATGATCAGAGGGCATGCAATTAATTTTCACTTGTTTGATGTGCCACAGAAATTCAAGGTCATGAGCCTCATGGTTGAGACTATCAAGAGGACAACAGCAGACCAAAAGAGAAGTTGTGGATATGCCCCACAAATTCAGGAGTTGATTAACTCAAAGATGGGCACAGGAAAATATCTGTTGGATAAGGAACACTTTGTTCTCTATCCAGACTTTGAGGACAATCAAGTTGTGATGAATGAGAATGAACCATCATCAGTACAAGCTCAAGAGAAGAAGGAGAAAGCAAAGAAAGAGAAGTCTGCCAAGATGCCTACTCAAGAGGAGGCATCTAAATACTTTTTGAAGAACAAGCAGGAGCAGCTTGGTTACTTGATAGCATCAACTCTGAGGATTAAGAAATGGTTGGCCACCCTAACTCAAAACCAGGAGAGCCTGGAAAGAATCATGGAACAAAAATTCTATGATTTAGATGTCAAAGTAACTCAGATTCAGTCAGTTGTGGAGCAGCTACAGGATGACATGCAGGAGAGGAAGGGCAAGACAACTACAGGTGCATTTGCCAGAGTGCCTCGAGCCTAGAGATCAGCTGCAGTGCCTGTGATTGACGCCAGAGCCACTTCATCTGCACCAGCTACAGCTCCTACAGTTCCAGTGCAACCAGCTCGAGCACCAACTCCTCCAGCTCCATCCACATCAACTGAAGTCTTCGTCCAAGGAGCCATCTCTACACCACCAACTGAAGACCAAGCCTGAGAGACGATATAGTACTATGCATTTTCTAGGAACTTTTTGGTAACTTCTTGCCAAAGGGGGAGAAAAATGTATAGATCATAGGCTTTGAGAGAGAGAGTTTGCTTTTGTTCTCTCTTGTCTTCTTGGTTGAACTTTGTTTGCTTTTGATTGCTTGAGATACTATGCCATTATCTGTGAGACATTGATGATCATGTGTTTGATCATAAGCTACACCTATGCTTGTTAAATGATATTATCTTACTTATCCTTATATGATCAGTCACTTTGCTTGGTGATGAGTGCATGTATTCAATCTTTATTATTTTGAGCGCTCCACCAAGATGTATGTGACATGGAAGAGTAACCCATGAGCCTAATTCCTTATGCATTTGCAGTCCAAAGCAAATCTTAAACTATGCACAAATTTAGGAGGAGCTCTTGCTTATCCCATACTTCTCAAAGCGACGATGTTTTTCAATCTTATTATCATTTGCCGAAGCTTTGATCTATATGTTTTCATCAATTACCAAAAAGGGGGAGATTGAAAGTGCAACTATCCCTAGGTGGTTTTGGTAATTCATAACAGCATATAGCTCATTGAGCTAATGCTATTCCAAGACAAATATTTCAGGAAAGCTCAATGAATGGCATGGAATGGATGATGAAAGTGGATCCCTCAAAAATATTAAGGACAAAGGATTGGCTCAAGCTCAAAAGCTCAAGACTCTACATTTTACATTCTAGTGATCCAAGATCACATTGAGTCTATAGGAAAAGCCAATACTATCAAGGAGGGATGAGGTGTTGCTTAATGAGCCTCATGCTTCAAGTGCTTAGTGATATGCTCCAAAAACCCTCAATTACTTTCTCACATCCACATATGACCTAAACCAAAAGTCAAAATCGGTCCTACCGATTCTTTCTATCCAGCGCCACCGAGTTCAATTGTCATAGCCACTGCCACAAACCCTAGGCAAATCGGTCTCACCGATAGGGATCTCGGTCTCACCGAGATGGGATTGTAATATCTCTGTTTCCCTTCATAATGTTTCGGTCTAACCGAAGTGAGCGATCGGTCCCACCGATATTGCAATGTAATCTCCCTGTTTTCCTTTCATAACGTTTCGGTCTCATCGAAAAGAGCGAATCGGTCCCACCGAGTTTACCTGACCAACTCTCTGGTTAGCTAATTACCAAAATCGGTCTCACCGAGTTTGTGTAATCCGTCTCACCGAGATTACGTTATTCCCTAACCCTAATCATATCGGTCCTACCGAGTTGCATGTCGGTCCCACCAAAAATCCTAACGGTCACTAGATTTGCTAAATCGGTCCGATTGAGTTTGTTGATTTGGTCACACCGAGTTTGGTAAATTGTGTGTAATGGTTAGATTCTGTGTGGAGGCTATATATACCCCTCCACCTCCTCTTCATTCATGGAGAGAGCCATCAGAACAAACCTACACTTCCAACTTACAAGTTCTGAGAGAGAACCACCTACTCATGTGTTGAGGCCAAGATATTCCATTCCTACCATATGAATCTTGATCTCTAGCCTTCCCCAAGTTGCTTTCCACTCAAATCTCCTTTCCACCAGATCCAAATCCTATGAGAGAGATTTGAGTGTTGGGAGACTATCATTTGAAGCACAAGAGCAAGGAGTTCATCATCAACGCACCATTTGTTACTTCTTGGAGAGTGGTGTCTCCTAGATTGGCTAGGTGTCACTTGGGAGCCTCCGACAAGATTGTGGAGTTGAACCAAGGAGTTTGTAAGGGCAAGGAGATCGCCTACTTCGTGAAGATCTACCGCTAGTGACGCAAGTCCTTCATGGGCGACGACCATGGTGGGATAGACAAGGTTGCTTCTTTGTGGACCCTTCGTGGGTGGAGCCCTCCGTGGACTCGCGCAACCGTTACCCTTCGTGGGTTGAAGTCTCCATCAACGTGGATGTACGATAGCACCACCTATCGAAACCATGACAAAAACATCCGTGTCTCCAATTGCGTTGGAATCCTCCAAATTAACCCTTCCCTTTACATTCTTGCAAGTTGCATGCTTTAATTTCCGCTGCTCATATACTCTTTGCATGCTTGCTTGAATTGTGTGAAGATTGCTTGACTTGTCCAAAGATAGCTAAAATCTGCCAAAGTCTAAAATTGGGAAAAGGTTAAGTTTTTTATTGGTCAAGTAGTCTAATCACCCCCCTCTAGACATACTTCAAGGTCCTACAGCTGCCCTTAGTTGTTTATCACCAGCGCGGAGCGTAGCACTTCCGTATGTGTACGGGCATGGCCGCTCCTCAGCAGTGTCGTTAGCCAGCGCGAAGCATGGTGCTTCCACTGATGCGTGGGAGGGGGGCTCCCTCTGGGGTGAGCCCCCCGGGGCGTGTACAGCCCGCCCTGACATGTGGCTTGCACGGTAGGGCTAGACGAGGCATATCTAGGCACTCATGAGCCAGCGCGGGACTCACAAGGCCCTACCTCAAGGCGCGTTGCGCCTAGTCTTGGATCTTTGACAGATGTGTGTTCCTGCGAGACGGTTAGGTACAAATGCTATGTGTCCTCAGGTCCCGCCCTCGAGCGAGCTCAGCCGCCGCTGGTATGCCAGGTCGCGATGCCATGGTCAAGGCCAGGGGTGAGGGCTGGAGAGCCAGTAAGAGCTCCTGAGTCGTGATGCTCAGGAGCCCCCCTTTCAACGCGCAAGCAAATTGCATGAGGGAGAGAGGGGGCTTGTGGTAGGCGGTAATCGAACATGTGATGATCACAGGTAGATTAGGCATGAAAGGAAATCAACTTAGGTAAATGCAGAATGGATACATGCCACTGAGTCAGACCCGAGCGACTTGGGGATGATGCAGCCCGTGCGGCGCCCCGAACAAGGTAAGCTAAAAACATAAAAGAGATACATGCCGCAGGGACGGACCCACACTGCCTGGGAATAATGCAGCCTGAGGGTGCTCCCAGTTGAAATGAACTTGGAAGATGTCACCTGGTTCCATTGTAGAGGGGGTGTTGGGGCAGCTAAAGATGCGCGGTGAAGGGGCCAACCCTCACGAGCCACCGGGGCCCTGAGCCTCAGGAGGCTCTGGGGGTCCAGGTTGTTCCTTGAGGACCGTCTCCATCTCTGCTAGGACCGCGTGGTGCCTGGCCTGCTGAGTTGCCAGGATGCTCCGCAGGTGACGCTGGTAGGTGCAGCCGCGTTCGGCAGGCGGAAAGGCATGCGAACGTAGCTGTGTGGCGGACCCTCGCACCGTCCCACGCGCGAAGGCCAGAAGCGCTCCTGAGATGCAGCTCGGTTGAGCCCTGGGATGTCGACGCAGACGCGCAGCCCACCATCCTCGCCTAGATGGGGAGCCGCGCCGGGTAGGCGGCGGTCGCCGCACATGGCCCTTGCTTCCTGAAGCTCCTGAGTGGTCTTGGTGTAGAACTCCTGAATGTTGGGCTTCCCAAGCCATGTGCCTTCCTGAGGGAAACGTGCCGTGCAGCACTCCTCCAAGTGGTGCTCGAGCGCCTCCCTCGTGATGTTGGCAAGGTCCGAGGCCCTCCAGAAGAGAGCCCCCAAGCCCTGCCCTAGGAGGGCGCCGGGCACGCCTTCCTATGCGATGGAAGGAGGTGCCCCATGCACGGGCGCGGATCCTAACGCGACACCACCCGAGATGCCAACCTCCTAAAGCCTTGTGCGGAGCGGTTGCTTCTTCTTCTTGGGGATGGCCTCAGGAGGGTTCTCGCCCTTGCTGTCCGGGTCCTCAATTAATGCAGCTTGGAAGGCATGCTCGAGGGAGCACACGGCATCTCTCTCTTCGTAGGGGACCGTGATGATTCTACCGCTTCCTGGCATCTTGAGGATGTTGTAGCCGTGGTGGGTCACCGCCATGAACATGGCCAGGGCTGGATACCCAAGGATGGACAGAGCTGAAGGTGATGGCACACTTAGACCACCTGAGCGGGCGCGTGGCCTCGAGCCTGGGGAGGACTGCATTCACCTCGTGAGAAAACTGCTTGAAGATGCGCTGAGAGGCTGGGGCCTGAGCTCCGCCCAAGATGCAAGCGATAGCATGTGGCTCCTAGAAGACCCCAGCCCCCTCGTCCTGATGATGGTCGTCATTCCTTCTTGGCAGTGGCGGCAGCGAAGGAAGGCCTGCATTGCCCTACGGGCGGTCCTCACGAGGCTGATCCCTCCAGGTGCCCTCGCGAGGCTGGTCCTACCAGCGATCCTCACGAGGTCGGTCACACCACTCCTGGCGAGGGCCACGGTCGTCTCGTCATCCTCCGCCATGTCCTCCTCCTCGGACGTAGCCCCGGTCGTTGCACTGGGGGCGTCAAGCGAAGCGTCCTTCTCGAACGGCCCTGAGCTCCTGGAAGTCACTGGTATTGTGGGTGTGGAGGTTGTGGTAGGCGCAGAACGGTCGGCTGCCCTTGGACGACTCTGGCTTGTCCCTGTCGCGCTTCATGTCTGGTTCTTCCACAAGCACGGCTACTCCCTTGCGCTTCTCGTCTTTGGCCTTGGTCTTCTTTTCTTCTGGTCGGCAACAGGGAGCTCGAGGAGGGAGAGGCGTCCCTCCTCAGCTCTTGCGCACTTGGTCGCCAGGTTGAACAGCTACAGGGATGTGCACAACTCCTCGTGGATGGCGAGCTCCTCCTTCATCTGGACATCATGGACGCCATCAGAGAACGTTGAGATGATGGCCTCGTCCGTCACCTTGAGGATCTTGAGGCGGACGCTGTTGAAGCATTGGATGTATTTCTGCAGGGTCTCCCCAGGCTGTTGCTTGATGCGGCGCAGGTCACCCGCGGTCGGGGGGCGGTCGCGAGTGCCCTGGAAGTTGTTGATGAAGTAGTTGCGCATCTCGTCCCAGGAGGAGATCGAGTCGGGAGGCAGGTTCAAGAGCCACGAGCAGGCTCCGTCCTTGAGCACCATGGGAAACCAGTTCACCATGACCATCTCGTTTCCGTTGGCCGCCTCGATGCTCAGCTCATAGGGCTGCAAGAACTCCGTGGGGTCGGGGGTACCGTCGTAGCGAGGAGGCAGGTCCGGCTTGAACTTACCCGGCCAGGCGATGCTACGCAGCTCGGGGGTGAAGGCACAACAACCTGTTGTGGTCACCGGGGCCCTTTGCTAACGCGGAGCTTGCTCTTGATGGTATCCGCGCACCGCCACCAGAGGCAGCACACGGTCTTGTTGCACCGGTGCAGGGAGCATGGGGGTGCCTTCTTGAGGCCGAGGGATTTCTTGGCAGCTTCTTTCTTGTCGCGCGGGCGCTGGATGTGGTGGGTCATGTCCAGGGGCCGTGCGCCTTGGAGCCAGGGCGTGTCTGGGGGCAGAGGTGGTGGAGGCACTCCATGAGCCGCGTCACCCATACCTGGCGAAGGGCGAGGCAGCAAGAGGGACGGTGCGGGAGACCCCCTGCGGAGCTCACGAGCTCGGTGATGTGAGCAAGCCATTCTTCATAGAGGTCGTTGACGGGGCGGTAATGCAGGAGCTCACATGCTAGAAGCAGCGCGGCCTGCGCGTCCGTGGGGGCGCGACAAGCATGGGACGACGAACCGGCCAGGGTCAATGACGGAGTGGCGGTGCGGCAGTCCCGCCACACCGATGGGTGCAACGAGGATGCTTGTTGCTCGTTCCCCGCCAGGCCGATGGCGGCATTGGCGGCCGGCGATGGAGAACCACGGGGAGGCCCACCGACAGGAGCCGTCTGGGCGACGGGAGCGGCGAGAGCAGCCCGGCGCTCGGCGCGGGCTCGTCTGGTGTCGGACATGGATGCGACGAAGCGATGGGACGCGGATCAGCAGAAAGAAGACTTCGGCACACCCCTACCTAGCGCGCCAAATGTCGAATATCGGGTTCCGGCAAAACCCTTAAGGTTCAAACACTAGGGTGCGCACGAAGATTTCCCCCTACCGAATCTTGCTCTTAGCCTCGCCACGATCTCTAAGCTTAGATCGATCAACTCACAGCACAAGGGACACAAGATTTATACAGGTTCGGGCCACCATTGTGGTGTAATACCCTACTCCTATCTATGGTGGTGGATTGCCTCTTGGGCTGATGATGAACAGTACAAAGGAAGAACAGCCTCGCGAGGAGAGGTGTTCTTGTGCTTGGAGGGTTGCTTGGGGAGGAATTGATCCGTCCCTTCTACTGTGGTGGCTAGCCCTATTTATAGAGGCCCTGGTCCTCTCCCCAAATATTGAGCGGGAAGGAGACCAACAACGGCCATTTTGGAAGGGGACATCTAGTACAAGCTATCCTGACTAAAGGTGGTCTTCGCCTGGCAAAGGCGCTGGTGATGATGATGTCTTGGGCTCCATGATGACCTCCGTCCTGCCATCCTGCTGGTCTTGGTCTTGTTGCACCGATATGGAAACCTTTGCCTGGTGCCTCGGTACTCCGCGCCTGTGCTCCCCCCTTAGCACGAAAGGGGAAATGAGGACACTACGCGCGCTGGCGCCCGATTGGCCTTGGTCGTCATGGCTTGCGTCATGGGAACCTCGCGAGGTACCCCTTGCCTTGATCTCTCCGCCTCCTCACGAGCCTGCCTGGTGAGGCCACTCCTGAGGATGCCGTGTGTCATCCGTCCCTCGAGGCTTGGCCCCTCGCGAGGGTCTTGAGCGTTGGTTGATGGAGACGGGCCGTACTGGGCCACTGGTGAAGCCACGCCGCGGGCCGCAGGCAGGCATGTCTGGGGACCCCCGTTCCTAGAATGCCAACACTATCTAGCCTACAATCTTGATGGGAATACTTAGCGGCTATTTGTACCTGGTCATATACCAAACTAACAGGATTTTCTTTTCCATCTGACCCTAAAGGTCCGACCTCGGCCATATGATTCGGGTCGAGCTTGGTATATCATGTTTTCACCATGGCCCAGGCCTCTCGCGCACCTTTCCGGCAAGCCGATATCTTCCACAATCGGAAGCGTCGCCGCGCTCCCTTGAGTAGCTGTAAAAGCTCCTCCATACTTCCTGGAGGGGAGTCGGATGGCCATAAGGCCTTGGCAATACTTTGCATCACCTGCCGAGCTCTCTCGTACATTTGCGATAGCTCTTGTAGCAGATCGCCCGAAGATTCGGGCATCTCCTCTTCGGGGCGGCCGGTCAGCATACCTATAGACATAACTCTGTCAGTTCCTTTCCTTGCCGAACTACGTAAAGGTAAGTTTGAAAACATACTAAATATGCCGCCTCATAGCTTCTTATTTTCCTTCACGGGGTCAGCCAGCTGGGCCCGCACATCTTTTAGTTCCACGCCCAGCTCGGTGTTGGCGTCTTGGAGTTTATTCTTCTCCTCCATGACCCGTGTCAGTATACGTTTGCCCGCGGCCAGTTGCCTTTGAGTTCCTGGACCTCCCGCCTGTGCGACTTTCGGTACCTCTCCCGGATGATTTGATGACTCTGCCATAAGATGTGCAACCGCATTAATAATTCTGGTATATGATTATGTTTTCTCGATAGAGGGGAACATTAAAAGACACTGCCTTCTTCGATTTCTCCAGTTCGGCGGTGGCAGGAGCTAGCTGGGTCTGACACCTTTTCAGCTCTTGAGACAACAGGCTGTTCTTCTCTGTGAGCACCTGGTTAGACAATGATCCTGAAATCAGTTGTACCAACTGTTTCAAGTCTTGGGGGCTACTGGTATATGATTATCATAATTGTACAAATGTGTACTTACCCGCATATCTTTCAAATACTGGTCTGTGGCTTGGCAAGCCCATCCCGAGCAGCTCGGATGTATGCATCACCCGAGTTGAAGGCGTTGAATGCCTCTTCTGAAAAAATAGGGTCGCGAAGAGCGGCCCACCGGCGCGGATGATTCATGGCGCTTCCCACTTCGGAGTTTGTGACGGATACTTTATCCGAATATTCCGCAGAAGGACAATCCGGTGTCACTTCCATGTTAGCCTCAGTCCTTGAGACAGGATCCGGAATCTGGCTAGTAAAGGCATGACCGGCAGGATCCCCAAACATAGTCCGACGAATGTTTTTCCTGATACGACACAATGGATAGCGTCATACTCCAAGGTGACAGCCATAGAGCATATTTAAAACCATACCTCTTTGATGAAGGATCGGTCGTGTTTCTATTTGCCTTCCTCTTCGAAGGACTGCCAGGCGTAGGCGTAGCCTTCTTGCGAGTCACCTCAGGTGCAGCATGGCGTGTCGATCGCCTCCCCTTTAGAGCATAAGATAATGCGGTGGGTGAGGTGGAATGAGGAAATTCCTTCGAAGGATAAGTCTCCTAATTGCTTACATGCAAGGCAGGGAGAAGGCAGGGATAGTCAGCAGTGATGGCCACTTCTGTGTTGTCATGGCTCGCCTGGTAGAACACTCCATCCCCGAGCTCCATGAATATAATCGGATCTTCTGTGAATCCGGGGTCAAGGGCCCGGTTTTTGTCCTCGGGCTGTGGTGCGGGACTGTGGAACTCCATGATGACCTTCCGCCATTCCTGTCTCAAATGGACGGATTAATATTTGTAGAAACTGACTCAGGGAGTAAATTGAGTAGTAGGATGGCAACTCACCCAGCTGGGAGGGTTGTACATGGAAAATCCATCTCTAGGCTTAATGCGAATGAACTCTTCTGTCTCCCCTATGTTTAATCCGAACAGTATTTTCGCAAAAGCGGCGGGAGTGTCCGGACCCTTCCGACCACAGCGGGTGGCGTCAACTTCTCCGTTGAAGTGCCACATGGGACGCCCTCAGTATTGGAGTGGCTGAACCCCTCGTATTATGGATATCGCCATAACCTCGACTATTGACAATCCGGATTGAGCAAGCGTTTTTGTATTGCTCATCAGTTGATGGTCTTCCGTGCTATCTTCATCCCTGAGGCTCCGGGGACGCCAGCTGAGGCGTTTCTTCAATGGAGCACTTGAAAATTCAGGAAGACCCATACGGACTGGGTCGGGAAGGGAGACGTCCTCAATATAGAACCATTCAGAGGGCCATTCTTCGGATGCCTTCTTTGCTATGCCGGACAGATATCCGGTCCCGGCGATGCACCATATTTCGGCGCCGCCCACTTGAAATATTGATCCCTATTGATTACAGGGGATGATGTAGAATAGCTTCTTCCATAACTCAAAATGGGCCTCGCAACCCAGGAACAACTCGCAAAGAGCGACGTAACCCGCAATATGCAGGATGGGGGCAGGAGTGAAATTGTGCACTTGGAGGCCATAATACTCTAGTAGACCTCGGAGGAATGGATGGATTGGAAATCCGACACCTCTCAAAAAGTAGGGAACAAAGCATACTCGTTCCCCCTGGATGGGTTGGGGAAGTTCTCCGCCTGCTCCCCACCATTGAAGGGAGCCAATCCGGCTCGAACAGGGACTAGATCAACGGGGGAAGAAATCCCTGTGTCTGCAGCTTCACCGGTTGGTTATGGGATACGGAGCACTTTTCCCAATCACCCTTTTTGGGGCCGTGGGGGCGGGAGGAAGGGCTAGGAGCGCTAGCCATGTCGGGATGGTTTCTGCTAGTAAGCTCCAAGGATGCCTCGTTTGCTGGAGATGGTGTGGATTGGATCTGAAGATCCCCGTCTCTTTAAATAGACAATTTTCTCTCAGGGTCAGGGCGGTATGTGAAAAAAATGCTCCAACCTATCATATTCACCCGACACGTGGAAGCTGAAATCATGAAGGTGCAGAAGCCGATGAGCGTGACACTAAATGAAAAGCCGGATACAGCTCTTTAAGTCAGGTACTTTGAAGTAATCGGAGGAGGAACTCGCCTTGCAATGCCGAAGACAATCTGTGTGCAGGATACCTCGTCATCGAAGCCTGGTTCGGGGGCTACTGAGGGAGTCCTGGATTAAGGGGTCCTCGAACAGCCGGATTATTAACATGAGTCGGACTGTTGGGCTGTGAAGATACAAGATAGAAGATTTCTTCCCGTGTCCGGATGGGACTCTCCTTGGCGTGGAAGGCAAGCTTGGCGATTTGGATATGTAGATTCCTTTCTTTGTAACTGACCTTATATAACCCTAGCCCCCTCCGGTGTCTATATAAACTGGAGGGTTTAATCCATAGAGGCAACAACAATCATAATCATAAGCTAGACTTCTAGGGTTTTAGCCATTATGATCTCGTGGTAGATAAACTCTTGTAATACTCATATTCATCAAGATCAATCAAGCAGGAAGTAGGGTATTACGTCCATAGAGAGGGCCCGAACCTGGGTAAACATTGTGTCCCCCGCCTCCTGTTACCATCAGCCTTAGACACACAGTTCGGGACCCCCTACCCGAGATCCGCCGGTTTTGACTCCTTCCTTCTATGCGTGGGCAAGGGAGGTGGGGCGTGGCCAGCCCCTTGTGGGCTCGTGCGCCTCCCTCCTTGGGCCCATGAGGCCCACCAAGTCCTATCGATGGTCTCCCAGAACCCCTTCCGGTACTCCAAAGACTATCTGGTGCATTCCGAAACCTTCCTGACACTTGAATAACTTCATCCTATATATCAATCTTTACCTCTGGACCATTCTGGAGCTCATCGTCATGTATGTGATCTCATCCGGGACTCCGAACAACATTCGGTCACCAAATCATATAACTCAACAGACACCTCCGGAGGTACCTGTAGAGCATCTTTATGATCACCCGGTTATGTTGTGACGTTTGATAGCTGTAACATGTCAATTTCCAATTTGGATGTTTATAAATAGATCATTCATATGCATCCATGATTTATGCATTTTGCCCTTCATTTCTTTTATATGAATTTTTATCAAAGGAACTTTATACAATTCATGGACCGAAAGAGGGAATTGGAAGTTTCCTTAAATCTATTTTTTTTAATTCTTTAAATTCAAAATTTGGAGTTTGGATCAAATTTGGTTTCACTAAATTCATTTCCTTTATTACCAACAATAAAATAAAGAGAGAAGATAAAATGACTTCTTCAAAAAAGAGGGGAATTATTTGAAATTGAATTTGAAATCAAAATATATTAATTATATTTTATTTACAACTCATTTTGATGTAAATTTTATTAGAATAACAAAAACATTTATTTATATAAATTTGCATTTCAGGCCAGGTAAAAGTTCACATGGTCATATATAAGACCATATATTTATGTGAATTTGTATGGAATTTTTAAAATTTCTATTAGTGTGTTTGTGTGTTTCAGTGTTGCTACCTCTTGAGCACTGCGTTGGTTTTCCCTTGAAGAGGAAAGGGTGATGGAGCAAAGTACCGTAAGTATTTCCCTCAGTTTTTGAGAACCAAGGTATCAATCCAGTAGGAGGCTCCTCAAAAGTCCCTCGTACCTACACAAACAAACAAGAACCTTGCAACCAACGCGATAAAGGGGTTGTCAATCCCTTCATGGTAACTTGCGAAAGTGAGATCTGATAGAGATAATAAGATAAGATAAATATTTTTGGTATTTTTATGATATAGATTGGAAAGTAAAAGATGCAAATAAAAGTAGATGGGAAACTTATATGATAAAAGATAGACCCGGGGGCCATAGGTTTCACTAGTGGCTTCTCTCAAGATAGCATAAGTATGATGGTGGGTGAACAAATTATTGTCGAGCAATTGATAGAAAAGTGCATAGTTATGAGATTATCTAGGCATGACCATGTATATAGGCATCACGTCTACAACAAGTAGATCGAAACGATTATGCATCAACTACTATTACTCCACACATCGATCGACTCCTGCCTGCATCTAGAGTATTAAGTTCATAAGAATAGAGTAACGCATTAAGCAAGATGACATGATGTAGGGGGATAAACTCATGCAATATGATATAAACCCCATCTTTTTATCCTCGGTGGCAACAATACAATACGTGCCTTGATGCCCCTGTTGTCATTGGGAAAGGACACAGCAAGATTGAACCCAAAGCTAAGCACTTCTACCATTGCAATAAGGATCAATCTAGTAGGCCAAACCAAACTGATAATTCGAAGAGACTTGCAAAGATAACCAATCACACATAAAAGAATTCAGAGAAGATTCAATTATTTCTCATAGATAAACTTGATCATAAACCCACAATTCATCGGATCTCGACAAAGACACCGTAGAAAGAGTTACATCAAATAGATCTCTAAGAAGATCGAGGAGAACTTTGTATTTAGATTCAGAGAGAGAAAAAGCCATCTAGCTAACAACTATGGACCCGAAGGTCTGTGGTAAACTACTCACAACTCATCGGAGAGGCCTTGGAGATGATGTTGAGGCCCTCCATGGTCGATCCCCCTCCGGCAGAGCGCCGGCAAAGGCTCCAGGATGGGATCTCGCGGATACAGAAGGTTGCGGCGGTGGAAATAGTTTTTCGTGGTGCTCCTGGATGTTTTCGGGGTACGTAGATATATATAGGCGAAGGAGGTAGGCAAGTGGAGCCATGAGGGGCCCATGAGGGTGGGGGCACGCCTACCCCCTAGGGCGCGCCCTCCTGCCTCGTGGCTTCCTCGGCTGCTTCTTGACATCCACTCCAAGTCTCCTGGATTGCGTTTGTTCCAAAAAGATCGCTCCCGAAGGTTTCATTCCGTTTGGACTCCGTTTGATATTCCTTTTCTTCGAAACACTGAAATAGGCAAAAAAACAGCAATTTGGGATGGGCCTCCAGTTAGTAGGTTAGTCCCAAAAAAGATATAAAAGTGTAAAGTAAAGCCCATAAACATCCAAAACGGGTAATATAATGGCATGGAACAATCAAAAATTATAGATACGTTGGAGGCGTATCAAGCATCCCCAAGCTTAATTTCTGCTCATCCTCGAGTAGGTAAATGATAAAAACAAATTTTTTGATGTGGAATGCTACCTATCATAATTCTCAATGTAATTTTCTTTATTGTGGCTTGATTGTTCAGATCCAACTGATTCAAGATAAAATTCCATGAAAAATAAAAATAGTAATACTTCAAGCATACTAATAAGTAATCATGTCTTATCAAAATAGCATATCCAAAGAAAGCGTATACCTACAAAATCATATAGTTAGGCCATGCTTCATTTTCATCACACAAAATACTCCCATCATGCACAACCCCTGTTTCAGCCAAGCAATTGGTTCATACTTTTTAACGCGCTTCAGCTTTTTCAACTCTTATGCAATACATGAGCGCAAGCCATGGACATAGCACTATATGTGGAATAGGGTGGTGGTTGTGGAAAAAAGGAGAAGATAGTCTCACATCAACTAGGCGTATCAACGGGCTATGGAGATGCCCATTAATAGATATCAATGTGAGTGAGTAGGGATTTCCATGCAACGGATGCACTAGAGCTATAAATATATGAAAGCTCAACAAAAGAAACTAAGTGGGTGTGCATCCAACTTGCTTGCTCATGAAGACCTAGGGCATTTTGAGGAAGCCCGTCATTGGAATATACATGCCAAGTTCTATAATGAAAAATTCCCACTAGTATATAAAAGTGACAACATAGGAGACTCTCTATCATGAAGATCATGGTGCTACTTTGAAGCACAAGTGTGGAAAAGAGATAGTAACATTGTCCCTGCTCTCTTTTCTCTCATCATTTTCTTTTCTTTTTTTTATTTGGTGGGCTTCTTTGGGATCTTTTTTTGTATGGGCTTCTTTGGCCTCTTTTATTTTTGTAAAGTCCGAAGTCTCATCCCGACTTGTGGGGGAATCATAGTCTTCATCATCCTTTCCTCACTTGGGACAATGCTCTAATAATGAAGATTATCACACTTTTATTGATTTACAACTCAAGAATTACAACTCAATACTTGGAACAAAATATGACTCTACGTGAATGCCTCCGGCAGTGTACCGAGATATGCAATGAATCAAGAGTGACATGTATGAAAAATTATGAAGGTGGCCTTGCCACAAATACGATGTCAACTACATGATCATGCAAAGAGCAATATGACAATGATGGGGCGTGTCATATCCATAATGGGTAGGTATGGAGGCTGTTTTGAGGAAGGTAAATAATGGGTGCATGATATCGGCGAAAGTTGCGCGGTATAATAAAGGCTAGCAACATGGAAGGGTGAGAGTGCGTATAATCCATGGACTCACATTAGTCATAAAGAACCCATATACTTATTGCAAAAGTCTACTTGCCCTCGAAGCAAAGCACTACTACGCATGCTGATGACCCACAAGTGTAGGGGATTTATCGTAGTCCTTTCGATAAGTAAGAGGGTCGAACCCAACGAGGAGCAGAAGGAAATGATAAGCGGTTTTCAGTAAGGTTTTCTCTGCAAGCACTGAAATAGTAGGTGATGGATAGTTTTGTGATAAGATAAATAGTAACGAGTAACAAGTAAATAAAGTAAATAAAGTGCAGCAAGGTGGCCCAATCCTTTATGTAGCAAAGGATAAGCCTGGACAATTTCTAATAATGAGAAAGGAGCTCCCGAGGACACATGGGAATTATCGTCAAGCTAGCTTTCATCACGTTCATATGATTCGCGTTAGGTACTTTGATAATTTGATATGTGGGTGGACTAGTGCTTGGGTACTGCCCTTACTTGGATTTAAGCTTCTGTCACTCTAGCAACCCATCATCTACTTAATACTTCCCCATGCCTTCCTCTAGGCCCAAATAATGATGAAGTGTCATGTAGTCTATGTTCACATAACACCAGTAAAGGAAAAGACAACATACATCTCATCAAAATATTGAACGAATACCAAATTCACATGACTAATAATAGCAAGACTTCACCCATGTCCTCAGGAACAAACGTAACTACTCACAAAGCATATTCATGCTCATAATCAGAGGGGTAAGAATATGCATTAAGGATCTGAACATATGATCTTCCACCAAGTAAACCAATTAGCATCAACTACAAGGAGTAATCAACACTACTAGCAACCCACAGGTACCAATTTGTGGTTTTGATACAAGATTGGATACAAGAGATGAACTAGGGTTTTGAGAGGAGATGGTGCTGGTGAACATGTTGATGGAGATTGACCCCCTCCCAATGAGAGGATCGTTGGTGATGATTTCCCCCTCCCGGAGGGAAGTGTCCCCAGCAGAACAGCTCCGCCAGAGCCCTAGATTGGTTCCGCCAAGGTTCCGCCTCGTGGCTGCGGAGTTTCATCCCGTAAGCTTGCCCATGATTTTTTCCAAGGTAAAATCTCTCATATAGCAGAAGATGGACACCGTAGGCCCACCAAGGGGCCAGGAGATAGGGGTCGCGCCCTGTAGGGGGCGCCCTCCACTCTCCTGCACAGGGTGTGGGCCCCTGGTGTATTTCTTTCACTCAATAATTCTTATAAATTCTAAAAACATGTTTCATGGAGTTTCAGGATTTTTGGAGCAGTGCAGAATAGGTTTCCAATGTTTGCTCCTTTTCCAGCCAGAATTCAAGCTGCTGGCATTCCCCCTCTTCATGGTAAACCATGTAAAATAAGAGAGAATGGTCGTAAGTATTGAGATATAATGTGTAATAACAGCCCATAATGCAATAAATAATGATATAAAAGCTTGACGCAAAATGGACGTATCAACTCCCCCAAGCTTAGACCTCGCGTGTCCTCAAGCGGAAGCCGAAATCGAAAAATATGTCCACATGTTTAGAGATAGAGGTGTCGATAAAAATAAAATATGGACATGAGGGCATCATGATCATTCTTATAACAACAACATATATAGATTTTATCATATGATTTCTTATGCTCAAGTAATAATCGATTCACAATGTCAAGTATGGTTCAAAAACTTCATTGGGAACTAATATACTATAATCTCAGTCATTGAAGCAATGACAATTTATCATAACATCAGAAAGAGTCATCAATAGAGCTTTTTAGCAAGTTCACATACTCAACTATCTTGTAGTCTTCTACAATTGCTAACACTCACGCAATACTTGTGGTTATGGAGTTTCAGCCGGACACTGAGAAAGATAGGGGCTTATTGTGTTGCCTCCCAACGTATTCACCTTTAGGTGATGTCAACAATAATAGCCCATGCTAACTTACATCCAATTGGATATATATATCATGATCTTTCAAACACGAGGAGCTTGCCAAAGGATAAAAATGAAAAGGGGAAAGGTGTGGATCACCTTGACTCAAGCATAAAGTAAAAACATAAAGTAAAAGATAGGCAATTCGCAGAGGGAAGCAGAGGTTGTCATGTGCGTTTAGGGTTGATGCACAAAATCTTAATGCAAAAGAACGTCACTTTATATTGCCCCTTGTATGTGGACCTTTATTATGTAGTCCGTCACTTTTATTACTTCCATAACAAGATCGTACAAAGCTTATTTTCTCTGCACTAATAAGTCATAGATATTTAGATAGCAATTTTTATTGCTTGCAACATGACAACTTACTTGAAGGATCTTACTCAATTCATAGGTAGGTATGGTGGACTCTCATGGCAAAACTGGTTTAAGGATATTAGGAAGCACAAGTAGTATCTCTACTTGGTGCAAGAAATTTGGCTAGCATGAGGGGGAAAGGCAAGCTCAACATGTTTGGAAGGTCAATGACAATATACTTTAACTGAGATGTCGGAGAACATAAACCATTATGTTGTCTTCCTTGTCCAACGTCAACTCTTCTAGCATGTCATACTTAATGAGTGCAACCAATGATAAAACGTGTCCAAGATAATATATTTATATGTGAACCCCTCTTTCCTTATCACTTCCTATTAATTGCAACGATGACCAAGGCTAAGTTCATCAACTCTCAACAATTTTTATGCCTCATACTTTCTATGTTTGAAGTCATCACTATTCATAAGATCAATATGAACCCTTTTGTTCTTTCTGCTTTCTCAAGATCAAAGCAACATAGCAAAGCCCTTGACTCAACACTAATCTATACCTACTATTAAAGCAAGGTGATATTCTTAGTTTCATCCCGCATCTGATCCTACGTCAAGTGCATTATACACGAGGTGGGACTAACGAGTATGTCCACACCGTTTTCTGGTACGTCAACTTGGGCATCCTAAGGATCGGGGTCATATTGGGCCTCTGGCCCATTCCGTTCCTTTGTCTATCATTAAGAAAAGAAACAGCCGCACTGCAAGATGAAAAAAATAAACAGCGCCCTCCCAGCAATCGAACTAGCCTGCCCGAACAAATCAGGCCCATCTATTTGGGCGGTCCGAACAAATCATCTCAAAAATACTTGCCGTTTAGTGAGATTGAACTCAAAACCTCCGTCCAATAAACAACATCACAACCAACTGGGACAGATAATGGTACAAAAATCATATGAAAAGCATTCTATCTGTAGCATGCTTCTTACTGTAGAATTGAGAAAAGACTTCTTCGCATGCGAGCGTTGCAACGCATCTGGGGACGAAGCCACGTAAATCTCTCCTCACCCAAATTAATTTCTCTCCCCAAGTGAATTCAAGGGTGGGCCCACACTAACTAATCACCCCCTTAATTAAACTATGAGGACCACACTAACTAATTTCACCCACCTGAATTCACGTGAATTAGCCACGCCCGTTGCGCGCCCTCCTGTCGTTGTCGGGTGGCATCATTCGGATGTTGTTGGGCCTTTTGATGGATACATCATTATATCTCCCGTTGCAACGCACGGGCATATGTGCTAGTCCTTATTATAGATAGCTCACGGACTCGATTACAAAAAGAGATCACAAAGCAAAACTCAAAACTACTTGATATCAGAACTTCAATCTACTAGATCAAGATACTACTAAAAGGATCGAACTAAATAAAACGGTAAAGATAGGAGTGTGATGGTGATACGATATCGGGGCACCTCCCCCAAGCTTGGCAGTTGCCAAGGGGAGTGCCCATACCCATGTGATTATGTCTCCTTCTTCACGGTTGGTGTTATGATCTTCTTGGCGATGATGCCCCTCAAGATACGGTTCTCCTCCTCGAGCTTATTGACTTGTTGTTTGAGGTCCATAATTTCTTTACGGAGCTTGCCCGTAACGGTTAAAGCTCCCTTTACCCAAGGATGCTGCATAGCTTCTGGAGAACAAGTGAAGCTCTTTTTCATATTTTCATAAGAAAGAAATCTAGAGTTGGAAGGGATGACCGAAGTTGAAATAGCCAAGCTAGGTAGTTCCCCCATCATGAATTCTGCTTGGAGGAGAGAGGTAACTTCTTGATCTTCCTCCATGGCATCTATCCTTTTCAAATCAGCCTCCATCTCATCCTCCGTTGATGGTCCAAAGTGATAAGCATCGCTATTTGCTCCTAGACCAGGTGTTGGGTGAGACACCCGGCTCTCCCCGACTGACTCCTGACAAGACATCTTGCTTTTATTCTACAGCAGGAACAGCTCAAAACGAAAACAGAGGATATTTGCGTGATACGGTGGTCAAAACCTTCGGGAGTATATATAATGAATTTTTACCGACCAAAATACGTAACGTGCAAGAAAATGGAGTCCGGGAGGCACACGAGGTGCCCACGAGATAGGGGGCGCGCCCTCCACTCTCGTGGGGGCCTCGTGTCCCTTTTGGAATACTTCTTTCTTCCTAAAATTCTTAAATATTCCAAAACTGATAAAAATTTCCATTGGAGTTGTTTTGGAGCGGTTTACTTACCGTACCAAAAACCTATTCCTTTTCAGAGTCTGGAACATTCTGGAAACTTTCCCTTATGTATTCTTTCGGGGTTACGGTTTCAATAATATTAGTTTCAACATTGATAGGATTACCCAAAATATAATGCTTAATTCTTTGACCGTTTACCACCCTCGGACTTGTGCCTTCGAAGTTGTTGATTTTTATGGCACCAGAACGATAGACCTCCTCGATAACGTAAGGACCTTCCCATTTAGAGAGAAGTTTTCCTACAAAAAACCTTAAACGAGAGTTGAATAATAACACATGATCTCCTACATTAAACTCATGCTTTTGTATCCTCTTATCGTGCCAGTGTTTGACTTTTTCTTTGAATAGCTTGGCATTCTCATAGGCTTGCGTTCTCCATTCATCAAGTGAGCTAATATCAAACAACCTCTTCTCACCAGCAAGTTTGAAGTCATAGTTGAGCTCTTTAATAGGCCAATATGCTTTGTGTTCAAGTTCAAGAGGTAAATGACACGCTTTTCCATAAACCATCTTATATGGAGACATACCCATAGGATTTTTGTATGCAGTTCTATAGGCCCATAATGCACCATCAAGTTTTTTGGACCAATTCTTTCTATATCTATTCACAGTCTTTTGTAAAATTAATTTGAGCTCTCTATTGCTCAACTCTACTTTACCACTGGACTGCGGATGATAAGGAGATGTGATTCTATGATTAACATCATACTTAGCCAGCATCTTACGGAAAGCACCATGAATAAAATGTGAACCACCATCAGTCATAAGATATCTAGGGACTCCAAACCTTGGAAAAATAACTTCTTTAAGCATTTTAATAGAAGTGTTATGATCAGCACTACTAGTTGGAATAGCTTCTACCCACTTAGTAACATAATCAACAGCAACTAAAATATGTGTATAACCATTAGAGGCAGGAAAAGGTCCCATATAGTCAAAGCCCCAAACATCAAATGGTTCAATAACAAGAGAATAATTCATAGGCATTTCTTGACGTCTACTAATGTTACCTATTCTTTGGCATTCATCACAAGATAAGACAAACTTACGAGCATCTTTGAAGAGAGTAGGCCAATAAAAACCAGATTGTAGTACCTTGTGTGCAGTTCTATCTCCAGCATGGTACCCTCCATAGGATTCAGACTGACACTTGCGTAGGATCTGTTCCTGTTCATGCTCAGGCACACAACGTCTAATAACACCAGCTACTCCTTCTTTATAAAGGTGTGGGTCATCCCAGAAGTAATGTCTTAAATCATAAAAGAACTTTTTCTTTTGCTGGTATGTGAAACTAGGAGGTATAAATTTAGCAACAATGTAATTAGCATAATTAGCATTCCAAGGAGCAGTATGAGAAGCATTATTGACTGCTAATTGTTCATCGGGAAAGCTATCATCAATAGGCAGTGGGTTATCAAGAACATTCTCTAACCTATACAAGTTGTCTGCAACGGGGTTCTCAGCTCCCTTTCTATCTATAATATGCAAATCAAATTTTTGGAGCAAGAGAACCCATCTAATGAGTCTAGGCTTAGCATCTTTCTTTTCCATAAGATATTTAATAGCAGCATGATCAGTGTGAATAGTAACTTTGGAATCAACAATATAAGGTCTAAACTTATCACATGCAAACACAACTGCTAAGAATCCTTTTTCAGTAGTAGCATAATTTCTCTGGGCAGTATCAAGAGTCTTACTAGCATACTGGATAACATTCAATTTCTTATCGACTCTTTGCCCTAGAACAGCACCTACAGCATAATCGCTAGCATCACACATAATTTCAAAAGGTAAATTCCAATCAGGTGGCTGAACAATAGGTGCAGTGATCAAAGCTTTCTTCAGTATTTCAAATGCTTCTACACAATCATCATCAAAGGAAAAAGGAATATCTTTAGTCAGAGGCCTAGAGATTTTAGAGAAGTCCTTAATGAACCTCCTATAAAAACCGGCATGACCAAGGAAACTTCTTATACCTTTTATGTCCTTGGGACATGGCATCTTTTCAATAGCATCAACTTTGGCTTTGTTAACTTCAATACCTCTCTCGGAAATCTTATGCCCCAAGACAATGCCTTCATTAACCATAAAGTGACACTTTTCCCAATTCAGGATGAGACTAGTGTCTTCGCATCTCTACAAAACTCGATCAAGGTTGCTCAAACAATCATCAAAAGAGGATCCATAAACAGAAAAGTCATTCATGAATACCTCACAAATCTTTTCACAAAAATCAGAAAATATAGCCACCATGCATCTTTCAAAGGTAGCAGGTGCATTACATAAACCAAAAGGCATACGTCTATAATCAAAAGTACCAAAAGGGAAAGTAAAAGTAGTTTTAGATTGATCCTTCGCTGACACGGGTATTTGAGAGAAACCAGAATAACCATCTAGAAAGCAAAAATGTGTGTGTTTGGATAGTCTTTCTAGCATTTGATCAATAAAAGGTAAAGGGTAATGATCTTTCTTAGTAGCTTTATTTAACTTACGGAAATCAATTAACATCCTATAACCTGTAATAATTGTTTGCGGGATCAATTCATCTTTATCATTAGGAACAACGGTAATACCTCCCTTTTTAGGAACACAATGGACAGGGCTTACCCATTCACTATCAGCAACGGGATAAATAATACCTGCCTCAAGGAGCTTTAGTATCTCCTTTCTTACCACTTCCTTCATCTTGGGATTTAGTCATCGTTGAGGATCTCTAACTGGTTTGCCATCGTCCTCCAATTTAATTTTGCGTTGGCATAACATGGGACTAACACCCTTAAGATCATCCAGAGTATATCCAATAGCAGCTCGGTGCTTCTTCAAAGTTTTCAATAATCTTTCTTCTTCTTGCTCTGAAAGGTTAGCACAAATAATAACAGGATATATTTTCTTTTCATCAAGATAAGCATACTTAAGATTATCAGGTAATGGTTTGAGTTCAAACACGGGATCATCCTTGGGTGGAGGGGGAGCCCCAAGAATTTCAATGGGAAGGTTATGTTTCAGCATAGGTTCATGTTTAAGGAACACTTCATCTATTTCCCTTCTTTCCTTCATAAACATATCATTTTCATGGTCTAGCAAATATTGTTCTAACGGATCAGTAGGAGGCACGGCAATGGAACCAAGACCAATAATCTCATCTTTACTAGGTGGTTCCTTGTCACGAGGTTGTCTACGAAACTTAGCAAAATTAAACTCATGAGACATACCATCTACGCCAACGGTGACATTATCTTTTTCACAGTCAATCTTTGCACTAGCTGTATTCAAGAAGGGTCTACCAAAAATTATGGGACAAAAACCATCTTGTGTGGAACCAAGAACAAGAAAATCAACAGGGTATTTAACCTTCCCGCACAAGACTTCAACATCTCTAACAATCCCAAAGGGTTTAATGGTATCCCTATTAGCAAGCTTAATAGTAATATCAATGTCTTCTAATTCAATGGGTGCAATGTCATTCATAATTTCTTAATATAAGGTATAAGGTATTGCACTAGAACTAGCACCCATATCACATAAGCCATGATAACAATGATCTCCTATTTTAACAGAAATAACAGGCATGCCTACGACGGGTCTATGTATCTTAGTATATGGTCTAGTGATATTAGCAGTCTCACCACAGAAATAAATAACATGCCCATCTAAATCATCATCCAAGATATCTTTAACCATAACAATACTAGGTTCAACATTAATTTGCTCAGGAGGTGTATAAGTCCTAGTATTACTATTACGAACAACAGTCGAAGCTTTAGCATGATCCTTTATTCTAACAGGAAAAGGAGGTTTCTCAACATAAGTAGGAACAATAGGATCGGTATAGGTGACAGTCTTTTCTTCAACTGTAATAGGTGAAACTACTTTCACTTCAACAGGAGGATTATATATAAACCATTTCTCTTTAGGGAGATAAACATGAGTAGCGAAAGATTCACAGAAAGAAGCTACTATCTCAGAGTCAAGCCCATACTTAGCGCTAAATCCACAAAAAGCATCGGTATCCATAAAAGATTTAACACAATAGAACTTAGGTGTCATACCTGACTCCTTACCATCGTCGGAACCCCAATCTTCAGAGTTACGTTTAATTCTTTCCAATAAGTCCCATTTGAAATCAATAGTCTTCAGCATATAAGAACAAGCACGGGAAGTATCGAGCAGGTTGCGATTATCAAGAGAAAGCCGAGCATAAAAGTTTTGAATAATCATTTCTCGGGAGAGCTCATGATTGGGGCATGAATATAACATTGACTTAAGCCTCCCCCAAGCTTGAGCAATGCTTTCTCCTTCGCAAGGCCAGAAATTATATATGTAATTACGATCACGATGAACAAGATGCATAGGATAGAACTTCTGGTGAAATTCCAACTTCAATCGCTTATAATTCCAAGATCTGGTATCATCACATAGCCTATACCATGTCAATGCATCTCCCTTCAAAGATAAAGGGAAGACCTTCCTTTTGACAACATCATCGGGAATACCTGCAAGCTTAAATAATCCAAAAACTTCATCCACAAAGATAAGGTGTAAATCGGGATGCAATGTTCCATCTCCTGCAAATGGATTAGCTAGCAGTTTCTCTATCATACCCGAAGGAATCTCAAAGTAAATATTTTCATAAAGTTCAGTAGGTTGAGGAGCAACTCTTTGCTCTTCTGGTCGGGGTGAAGATACCCCGAACAAGCCCCTCAAAGGATTGGTTTCCATAGTGACAAGTAACAGAAAATTTCAGCACACTATATAAATGTTTCCTTACCAAGTTCCACTCACCAAAAGTGCTACACTCCCCGGCAACAGCGCCAAAAAAGAGTCTCGATGACCCACAAGTGTAGGGGATCTATCGTAGTCCTTTCGATAAGTAAGAGTGTCGAACCCAACGAGGAGCAGAAGGAAATGATAAGAGGTTTTCAATAAGGTTTTCTCTGCCAGCACTGAAATTGTAGGTGATAGATAGTTTTGTGATAAGATAAATAGTAACAAGTAACAAGTAAATAAAGTGCAGCAAGGTGGCCCAATCCTTTATGTAGAAAAGGATAAGCCTGGTCAATTTCTAATAATGAGAAAGGAGCTCCCGAGGACACATGGGAATTATCGTCAAGCTAGTTTTCATCACGTTCATATGATTCGCGTTCGGTACTTTGATAATTTGATATGTGGGTGGACCGGTGCTTGGGTACTGCCCTTACTTGGACAAGCATCCCACTTATGATTAACCCCTATTGCAAGCGTCCGCAACTACAAAAGAAGTATTAAGGTAAACCTAACCACAGCATTAAACATATGGATCCAAAACAGCCCCTAACGAAGCAACCCATAAACTAGGGTTTAAGCTTCTGTCACTCTAGCAACCCATCATCTACTTATTACTTCCCCATGCCTTCCTCTAGGCCCAAATAATGGTGAAGTGTCATGTAGTCAACGTTCACATAACACCACTAGAGGAAAAGACAACACACATCTCATCAAAATATCAAACGAATACCAAATTCACATGACCACTAATAGCAAGACTTCACCCATGTCCTCAGGAACAAACATAACTACTCACAAAGCGTATTCATGTTCATAATCAGAGGGGTAATAATATGCATTAAGGATCTGAACATATGATCTTCCACCAAGTAAACCAATTAGCATCAACTACAAGGAGTAATCAACACTACTAGCAACCCACAGGTACCAATTTGTGGTTTTGATACAAGATTGGATACAAGAGATGAACTAGGGTTTTGAGAGGAGATGGTGCTGGTGAACATGTTGATGGACATTGACCCCCTCCCGATGAGAGGATCGTTGGTGACGATTTCCCCCTCCCGGAGGGAAGTGTCCCTGGCAGAACAGCTCCGCTAGAGCCCTAGATTGGTTCAGCCAAGGTTCCGCCTCATGGCGGTGGAGTTTCGTCCCGTAACCTTGCCCACGATTTTTTCCAGGGTAAATGCTCTCATATAGCAGAAGATGGACATCAGAGGCCCACTAGGGGGCCCAGGAGATAGGGGTGCGCCCAGTAGAGGGGCGTGCCCTCCACTCTCCTGGACAGGGTGTGGGCCCCCTGGTGTATTTCTTTTGCTCAATAATTCTTACAAATTACAAAAATATGTTTCATGGAGTTTTGGGATTTTTAGAGCAGCGCAGAATAGGTTTCCAATGTTTGCTCCTTTTCCAGCCAGAATTCCAGCTGCCGGCATCCCCCCTCTTCATGGTAATCCTTGTAAAATAAGAGAGAATAGCCATAAGTATTGAGATATAATGTGTAATAACAGCCCATAATGCAATAAATAATGATATAAAAGCATGATGCAAAATGGACGTATCACATGCTCCTAGGGGAAGGGTTGGTAGGAGTTAACCATCATGCAATCCCGACCTCCACACATAAGGAAGACAACTAAAAGAGCACCCCATGCAACAAATTTGTCACACAACTTTTACCATACGTGCATGCTACGGGACTTGCCAACTTCAACACAAGTATTTCTCAATTTCATAATTACCCAACTAGCATGATTCTACATTACCACCTTTATATCTCAAAACATTTATCAAATATCAAATTGATCATAGTGTTTAATGCACTTTCTATGATAGTTTTTATTATACCCAACTTGGATGCTCATCATTCTAGGACCAATTTTATAACCATAGCAAATACCATGCTGTTCTAAAAGACTCCCAAAATAATATAAGTGAAGCTTGAGAGATCAACAATTTCTACAAAATCAAGCCACCGCCGTGCTCTCAAAATATACTCCCTCCGTTCGGAATTACTTGTCCAAGAAGTAAATGCATCTAGATGTATTTTAGTTGTAGATACATTCATTTTCGTGACAAGTAATTCCGAACAGAGGGAGTATAAGTGAAGCACTAGAGCAAAATTATCTAGCTCAAAATATATAAGTGAAGCACATAGAGTATTCTAATAAATTCCAAATCATGTATGTCTCTCTCAAAAGGTGTGTACAGCAAGGATGATTGTGGTAAACTAAAAATAAAAGACTCATATCACACAAGACGCTCCAAGCAAAACACATATCATGTGGCGAATAAAAATATAGCTCCAAGTAGAGTTACCGATAGACGAAGACGAAAGAGGGGATGCCTTCCGGGCCATCCCCAAGATTGGGATTTTGGTTGTACTTGAATATCTTGGGGTGCCATGGGCATCCCCAAGCTTAGGTTCTTGCCACTCCTTATTCCATAGTCCACCAAATCTTTACCCAAAACTTGAAAAGTTCCCAACACAGAACTCAACAGGAGATCTCTTAAGCGTCGTTAGTGCAAGAAAGAAAAACCACCACATAAGATACTGTAATGAACTCATTATTTATTCATATTAGTTTTAAACATACTGTATTACAACTTCTCTATGGTTCATACCCCCCGATACTAGCCATAGATGCATCAAAATAAGCAAACAACACACGAAAAACAGAATCTGTCAAAAACAGAACAGTCTGTAGAAATCTGTAACTTTAGAATACTTCTGGAACTCTAAAACTCCTACCAAAATAGGAAGTCCTGGGCAATTTATCTATTGATCTACTGGAAAAAGAATAAACGCAAAATCACGTTTCTATGATTTATTAAAATCATTCTCGTGCGTGCAAAAGTTTCTATTTTTCAGCAGAATCAAATTAACTATCACTGTAAGTTATCCTATAGGTTCTACTTGGCACAAATACTAATTAAAACATAAAACCACATCTAAAAAGAAGCTAGATTAATTATTTATTAGTAAACAGAAGGAAAAAGCAGGAAACAAAAATAAAATTGGGTTGCCTCCCAACAAGCGCTATCGTTTAACGCCCCTAGCTAGGCATAAAAGCGAGAATAGATCTAAGTATTGCCATCTTTGGCATTCAACTTTTTAATGGAGTTATGCTCGGGTCCGGGAGGCTCCTTACGTTTCCCTTCATACTCGGAGATCTTTTGATCAAAAGCATCCAACCGCTTATTGCAAAGCGTAATCAAATTATTCATGCGGTTGATATTCCAACCAATACTTTTAAGAGGTTCAATAAATTTTTGCAATTCGCATAATTTCCCTAGAATTTGGGTTCCTTCTTGAGTAAGGGGTGATCCCTTTTGTAGGGGGGGTACTCCTACTATCCCCTCTATAATTTCATAAGCGAAGCTAGGATCTGTTTCAATAAAACTCCCTTTGGCGGCAAAAGCAAGGAGTTGTCTATGGGATATGGTTAGCCCAACGTAAAAATTGCGAAGTAAAATTTTGAAATCTCCTTCTATATTGCAACTACGATAAGATTCTAGCATCCTAAACCAAGCATCTTTTAAATTTTCTCCTTGTCTTTACTTGAAGTGAAGGACTTCAAAGTCGGGAGACGAAGGGATCAAGACCGAGCTGGCCATGACAACGAGCACACAAGAGGCAAGCGAAAGAGAGAGGAGAACGGGAAAGAGAGGGCAAATAAAACGGCAAGGGTGAAGTGGGGGAGAGGAAAACGAGAGGCCAATGGAAAATAATGTAATGCGAGGGAGATGAGTTTGTGATGGGTACTTGGTATGTCTTGACTTGAGCGAAGACCTCCCCGGCAACGGCGCCAGAAATCCTTCTTGCAACCTCTTGAGCACTGAATTGGTTTTCCCTTGAAGAGGAAAGGGTGATGCAGCAAAGTAGCGTAAGTATTTCCCTCAGTTTTTGAGAACCAAGGTATCAATCCAGTAGGAGGCTCCTCAAAAGTCCCTCGTACCTACACAAACAAACAAGAACCGCGCAACCAACGCGATAAAGGGGTTTTCAATCGCTTCACGGTAACTTGCGAAAGTGAGATCTGATAGAGATAATAAGATAAGATAAATACTTTTGGTATTTTTATGATATAGATTGGAAAGTAAAAGATGCAAATAAAAGTAGATGGGCAACTTATATGATAAAAGATAGACCCAGGGGCCATAGGTTTCACTAGTGGCTTCTCTCAAGATAGCATAAGTATTACGGTGGGTGAACAAATTACTGTCGAGCAATTGATAGAAAAGTGCATAGTTATGAGATTATCTAGGCATGATCATGTATATAGGCATCACGTTCGCAACAAGTAGATCAAAATGATTCTGCATCTACTACTATTACTCCACACATCGACCGACTCTTGCCTGCATCTAGAGTATTAAGTTCATAAGAACAGAGTAACGCATTAAGCAAGATGACATGATGTAGAGGTATAAACTCATGCAATATGATATAAACCCCATATTTTTATCCTCGATGGCAACAATACAATACGTGCCTTACTGCCCCTGCTTTCACTGGGAAAGGACACCGCAAGATTGAACCCAAAGCTAAGCACTTCTCCCATTGCAAGAAAGATCAATCTAGTAGACCACACCAAACTGATAATTCGAAGAGACTTGCAAAGATAAGCAATCACACATAAAAGAATTCAGAGAAGATTCAATTATTTCTCATAGATAAACTTGATCATAAATGCACAATTCATCGGATCCCGATAAACGCGCCACAAAAAGAGTTACATCAAATAGATCTCCAAGAAGATCGAGGAGAACTTTGTATTGAGATTCAAAGAGAGAGAAGAAGTCGTCTAGATAATAACTACGGACCCGAAGGTCTATGGTAAACTACTCACAACTCATCGGAGAGGCCTTGGAGATGATGTAGAGGCCCTCCATGGTCGATTCCCCCTCCGACGGAGCGCCGACGAAGGCTCCAAGATGGGATCTCTCGGATACAGAAGGTTGCGGCGGTGGAAATAGTTTTTTGCGGTGCTCCTGGATGTTTTCGGGGTACGTAGATATATATATAGGCGAAGGAGGTAGGTCAGGGCAGCCACGAGGGACCCATGAAGGTGGGGGGCGCGCCTACCCCCTAGGGCGCGCAATCCTGCCTCGTGGCCGCCTCGGCTGCTTCTTGACATCCACTCCAAGTCTCCTGGATTGCGTTTGTTCCAAAAAGATCGCTCCCGAAGGTTTCATTCCGTTTGGACTCTTTTTTATATTCCTTTGCTTCGAAACACTGAAATAGGCAAAAAACCGCAATTTGGGTTGGGCCTCCGGTTAGTAGGTTAGTCCCAAAAATGATATAAAAGTGTGAAGTAAAGCCCATAAACATCCAAAACGGGTAATATAATAGCATGGAACAATCAAAAACTATAGATACATTGGAGACGTATCAAGTGTTTCTGAAAAAAATCACCTGCGCCCAGCCTAGCGAGAGCAGGCGCAGCCAGCGTAGGCAGCGAGGGCCGGCAAGGCTGAGCGCCCCTTGTGAAAAAAATGGGGGCCACGTGTAACACCCCAAAAATTTTAACCAAGTTTTATATATTAAAATTTTGCCAGGAGTTTTAAAATTTTGCATTCTGGATTTTTCTATTGATTTCAGAACTCTTCTTTTATTGTTAAGGAGTTTTATTTTTCCAAGTGGAGCTTTCCAAAATATATTGGACTTCTATGCTCTCTGTATAACACTTTCTTATTCAGTAGATTTATTTATTAAATTATTTCACCCTGAGCTTTAATCATTAAAATGACTTTCTTTAAGTTTTGGAGCTCTTTTTGAACTGCAACCATTTGATATATTTATCTAAAAATCCAACCAAAAATTGGAGATGTCATTTGATGTCTCTAAATCACTTTTGTGCAATAATATAATTATTTCATTGCATATTTTGAGTGTTGCACCTGTTTTTCAAATCTGGTCTAGTGGGCGCTTTTGCACTGTAGCCTAATTAAATATTTCCCTAGAGCCTCCACCAAAATTTTGGGATGTCAGTGGTAGCATGCCATCCAACTTTATGCAAAAACATAGTATTGTTCCTTGGAAAAATTAAATGCATCAACCTCTTTTTCATTCCGGACCAGACTTATGTTTTCTACTGCAACCCCATTCATTCTTGCTCTATTGACCTTGTGCTTTCTCATGCTTTGTAGTCAACCCTGCAAAACCTCTAAGTCCAAGAGCATGCACTCTTTGGAACACTTTTGGTTCATGTAATGAGGCCATTTACTCCCTGTCCAGAAGTGCAGTTTTGCAAAACTTGCACTAGCAAGTTTCTCCTTTTTGCAAACTAACTTCACCATCCCCTCTTTCTTCTAAAGAGGCCCCACTCTGGGAGATTTGGCCACCCCAAGATTTGCCTAGGTGCCTTTGGAATTTTCTCAAACACCCTGAGTGCATAGCCAGATTTGGCATGATTTCAAGTTTACTTTGTGAACTTGAGCCCCTGACCTATCATGCTTATCCCATGGATTTGCCCTAGCTTATAACCCCACTCTGCTAACTCTCTTGTGGTTTGAAACCCCCTAGCATACCATAGCATTTCGTCGAGCACGTCCCGTGCATGCTCTGGGCGCGTCCAGAGCGTGCGTTTGGCACGCACGTGCGCCCGAGTCGCCGCGTCCCGCCCCGCACTCACTCTGGTCCGTGACCGACCGCAGCCAGCACGCCGTGTCCCCTTCTGCACCCCACGAGCCCGCAGCTCTCGCCACGTCTCCGGCAGGCCAGCCGCTAGCCGCCACCGCCGCCCGACAGCTCCTGCGCTAGCCAGCGCCGCCCAAGCCATGCCCGCTCGCCAGCGCGCCCTTGGAGCAGTAGCCGCTCGTCCGCTAGCTCCTGATGTCATCCCCAGCCGTGCCACATTGCCCTGCAACTACAGAAGACGGTCGCCGACGCCCTTATCCGCGGCCGCCGCTGAACCGCCTCGACTCGCCTATATAAGGAAGCCCCTCGAGCCCTCCGAGCACACTAGCAGCCTCACATCATGCTCCTGGTGCCCCCGTTGCCGTCAATTGGAGAGAAAGAGGCCGTCTTCCCCCACTCCGGCCAGTCCGGCCACCGCCGCCTCCCGGCTCCGTTCGGCACAACCAAGGCCTCCCCCTCTCCACTCTCTCCATCAGGAACCCCCTCACCCTCTTGTGAGTCCGTCCCCCTACTCAATCTTGATCGGGACTCGCCGCGGGCGAAATCTCACTTTTTCCCGACGACCACCGTCCGCCGCGGAGCTCGCCGCCGGCAGCTCCGTCCACCCCAGAGAACAAAACAACCACCGGAGTGACCGCCTCGACCCCCTGAGCCCGTGGGTGACCTCTGTTTATCGAGCGGTGCCGCCGTTCGCCGGCGAGCGTCGCCGGAGTCCCGCCCCTCCCTCTCGGGTGGAGGAAGAGGAGGGAAGTGGACTAGTCAAACCTGACCAGTGGGCCAGGCGGGCCCACTGTCAGTGACTCAGGTGCAGTCCATGCTGGATAAGTGGAAGCGCATTTCCAGTTTACGTCTTCGACGTGTACGTATATTTTGAAACGTTTTCTTTTCTTTTTTTTAATAACAGATTTTTGACCAAACTTTGACCAGCTGTATCTTTTTAAATACAGCCCCAAATAAATTAATTCTTTCTCCTACCTCTTTCAAATATTGTCTAGTTTATTTTAGGATTTATTTGAAAAAAATTCAAAACAACTTTTGTGCTGTTTTTATTTTGTGTGTTAATTCAAATATATTCTTTTAATAGGATTTTTGAAGATTTCAAGATGTTTTGGAATGCACCCTGCTTTCCCATGACCTGAAGGCAAGCATTCTCAACCCTGGTGTAATTTTTGTGTGTGTTGTTTGACTCGGTGACAGCACCACCCCGACACGAGCATACGTCATTTTATGTGAGGAGGTGATCCTATTCATAAGTGCATATAAATGAATTTCATGAAAATGGAGTTGACATGATTTGTGATGGAAATCACCGTCATACGCCTTTCATGCATACCGGAAGGAATGCCGGGAAGGCCTCTGTCTTGGGTAGACGCGGTCTTGTCCCTTGTCCTCCGTCGAGACGGTCGTGTCCGATATGGCATGATGGGGTATGTCACGTGGTATTTCTATCTTTTGGTTGGAGTATATGCATTGTTATGCTAATTTTGCAGGAAATATTACTACCTCCTGAGTCGACCGTAGATCGAGTCTTGTGCCAGTAACCCCCATACTTGCTTCGTACTACCACTCGTCTCTACAATAAGTAGGGTATGGTTCAGTAAGTTGTCAACCCCTTTCCTAGCACACACCGTACAGAGAGGCCATGGTGGAAGATACTGGAGGCATCCGGTAGTCATGCCACCAGGTACGGGAGCATGGGTGTTTCGGTTGTAGCCGAAGGGGGTAGCTTCCCCAGTTTTGCGCGCGGTATAAATTTTGTGATCCCATGTTACGTCAAGGTTGTAGCCTCCCCACTTAGATTTTTTCTTGACAGGTGTCGTGGGTGATTCCAGACACATGCAAGTTAAGCTGGTGTGTGCAAGTTAGGTGTGTTTGCAACAAAAAGACCATAGACGGAATTAGTCCCGATGGACTAAAGGAACCCGTCACTCGTGGGTAAAGAGTACACCCTTTGCATAGATTAAACCTATTCGAATAGCCGTGTCCATGGTTAAGGATTACAGTCTGGGATGGGTCAAGTGTCGGTCTTAGTGTCGGTCTTCGAAGGTGAAACTGTTAAACCAGAACTGGAATTTGCTACTGGTGACTTGTGATAATTATGATTATTATTATTGTTGACTAACCCGTGATGTTATTGGTATTATCGAATATCCCTGGGATGGTTCTACCTCCTGGATATTCACTGTGTTTTCTTTTAAAGTCCTTTATGTGGTGTCGCTAAGACGTCCGACTGTGGCATTTCTTTTAAAGCCCTTTATGTGGTGTCGGTAAGACGCCCGACTGTGGCATTTCTTTTAAAGCCCTTTATGTTGTGTCGCTAAGACGCCCGACTGTGGCATTTCTTTTAAAGCCCTTTATGTGTTGTCGCTAAGACGCCCGACTGTGGCATTTCTTCTAAAGCCCTTTATGTGGTGTCGCTAAGACGCCCGACTGTGGCATTTCTTTTAAAGCCCTTTATGTGGTGTCGCTAAGACACCCGACTGTGGCATTTCTTTTAAAGCCCTTTATGTGGTGTCGCTAAGACGCCCGACTGTGGCATTTCTTTTAAAGCCCTTTATGTGGTGTCGCTAAGACGCCCGACTGTGGCATTTCTTTTAAAGCCCTTTATGTGGTGTCGCTAAGACGCCCGACTGTGGCATTTCTTTTAAGCCCTTTATGTGGTGTCGCTAAGACGCCCGACTGCGGCATGCTTGTTATTTATTTTCATAAATTTTAATACTACTATGTTATTGCATTTTCATAAATAACCTCCTTGCACGCACCAGAGTTTTATTTACCTTTTGTGACTGACGTCATGAGCATAAAATATTTTTTGCACATCATTGTTATATTTACATCTGTGTTCACAATGTTTGCGAGTACATTCGAAGTACTTACTGGCTTGTCCCTGGCTATTGTCTTGGCCAGATTTTCTTGCGCGGAGAGGAGCGACCGTGGCGACAGTCCCGGAACCTAAGCAGCAGTGATAGCAGCCTTGCGAAGATAGGAGTTAACCTGGTCAGCTGTTCCTGTGGAAATTGGAGTCCCAATGACACTGATGATCCACAAACCGCTTCTGCCACCTATCATTAGAAACCAATTGTTGTACTCACAGGCCAGAATGGTCTTGTACTACCTATTTTGTGTTTTTGCTTGGAATTTATGTATCAAGTTGGTGCCTCATCAGCTAACAGTTATCCTGGGGCTAGTGAGCACACATGCCATTTTCTGGAATTAAGACCCGGAGAATCGGTCCCCACACCACGCCCCGTGCCTGTTTGCTCGCTCGCTCTTCCTCTCCCTCTCATAACCCTCTCTCTCCCCTGGCGTTGGACCCCGTGATACGTCCATTTTGCATCATGTTTTCTTACTGTTATTTATAATGTTTTTATCCATTATAATGCTTTTTGGAGTAATTCTAATGCCTTTTCTCTCATAATTTGCAAGGTACACACCAAGAGGGAGAATTTCGGCAGCTGGAAATCTCGACCTGAAAAAGCTACGTCAGGCACCCTATTCTGCACAACTCCAAATGAGCTGAAACTTGATGGAGATTTTTTATGGATTATTTAAGAAATACTGGAGCCAATAAACACCAGAGGGGGGCCACCAGGTGGGCACCCACCTGGGCACGCCAGGCCCCCCTAGCGCGCCCTTGTGGGTTGTGGCCTCCTCGGCCCACCTCCAGTGCCCATCTTCTGGTATATAAGTGAAAGTGCAACTATTCCTAGGTGGTTTTGGTAATTCCTAACAACATATAGCTCATTGAGCTAATGCTATTTCAAGATAAATATTTCAGGAAAGCTCAATGTTTGGCACGGCATGGATGAGAAAAGTGGACCCCTCAAAATACTAAGGACAAAAGGATTGGCTCAAGCTCAAAGCTCAAGACTCTACATTTTCTATTTTAGTGATCCAAGATCACATTGAGTCTATAGGAAAAGCCAATACTATCAAGGAGGGATGAGGTGTTGCTTAATGAGGCTCTTGCTCAAAATGCTTAGTGATATGCTCCAAAGCCCTCAAGTACTTTCTCACATCCACATCTGAGCTAAACCAAAAGTCAAACTCGGCCTCACCAATTCTTTCTATCCGGCGCCACCGAGTTTAGATGTCATAGCCACTGCCACAAACCCTAGGCAAATCGGTCTCACCGAGATGGGATTGCAATCTCTCTGTTTACCTTCGTAACGTTTCGGTCCCACCGAGATGAGCGATCGGTCTCACCGAGATTGCAATGTAAACTCTATGTTTCCCTTTCATAACATTTCGGTCTCATCGGAATGAGCGAATCGGTCCCACCGAGTTTACCTGACCAACTCTCTGGTTAGCTTATTACCAAAATCGGTCTCACTGAGTTTGTGTAATCGGTCTCACCGAGATTACGTTATGCCCTAACCCTAACCATATCGGTCCTACCGAGTTGCATGTCGGTCCCACCAAAAATCCTAACGGTCACTAGATTTGCTGAATTGGTCCGACCGAGTTTCTCAATTCGGTCCCACCAAGATTGGCAAGTTGTGTGTAACGGTTAGAGTTTGTGTGGAGGCTATATATACCCCTCCACCTCCTCTTCATTAGTAGAGAGAGCCATCTGAATGAACCAACACTTCCAACTTACATTTTCTGAGAGAGAACCACCTACACTTGTGTTGAGGCCAAGATATTCCATTCCAACCATATGAATCTTGATCTCTAGCCTTCCCCAAGTTGCTTTCCACTCAAATCTTCTTTCCACCAAATCCAAATCCTGTGAGAGAGAGTTGAGTGTTGGGGAGACTATCATTTGACGCACAAGAGCAAGGAGTTCATCATCAACACACCATTTGTTACTTCTTGGAGAGTGGTGTCTCCTAGATTGTCTAGGTGTCACTCGGGAGCCTCCGACAAGATTGTGGAGTTGAACCAAGGAGTTTGTAAGGGAAAGGAGATCGCCTACTTCGTGAAGATCTACCGCTAGTGAGGCAAGTCCTTCGTGGGCGACGGCCATGGCGGGATGGACAAGGTTTCTTCTTCGTGGACCCTTCGTGGGTGGAGCCCTCCGTGGACTCGCACAGTCGTTACCCTTCGTGGGTTGAAGTCTCCATCAACGTGGATGTACAATAGCACCACCTATCAGAACCACGACAAAAACATCTGTGTCTCCTATTGCGTTTGCACTCTCCAAACCCTTCCCTTTACATTCTTGCAAGTTGCATGCTTTACTTTCCGCTTCTCGTATACTCTTTGCATGCTTGCTTGAATTGTGTTAAGATTGCTTGAACCGTGCTAAGCTGCTAAAATCTGCCAAGAATTAAAATTGGGAAAAGGATAGATTTTTATTTGGTCAAGTAGTCTAATCACCCCCCCTCTAGACATACTTTCGATCCTACAAGTGGTATCAGAGCTTTGGTCTCCATTTGCTTTGATTTCCATAGCTTTTGGTAGTCATAGCCTTGGTTTCACAACCTAGGAGAGTATGGCGTCTAGTGAGGGAAATTACCACCATAGAGGTCCTTACTTTGATGGTAATAATTTTGCTAGTTGGAAGCATAAGATGAAAATGCATATTCTTGGACATAACCCCGCCGTTTGGGCTATTGTGTGTATTTGCTTGCAAGGTGAATTCTTTGATGGGAGAGAACCGAACTGTGAAGCTACCACGGAAGAGTTGAAGATGCTGCAATACAATGCTCAAGCTTGTGATATCCTCTTCAACGGATTGTGCCCCAAAGAATTCAACAAAATCAGCTGTCTTGAGAATGCAAAGGAAATTTGGGATACTTTGATTGATATGCATGAACGTACCACTCCGTCAAGGAATCCAAGTTGTATGTCCTTCAAAGTCAGCTTGACAAGTTCAAAATGAAGGATGGTGAAGGTGTCGCTGAAATGTAGTGTAGGCTTGCTCTTATCTCAAATGAGATTGCCGGCTTAGGAAGTGAAGAGATGATCGACAAATTCATCATCAAGAAGATCCTAAGAGCTTTGGACGGAAAATATGATACCGTGTGCACATTGATGCAAATGATGCCCAATTACAAAGATCTCAAGCCAACAAAAGTCATTGGAATAATTGTTGCTCATGAGATGTCACTCAAGGATAAGGAGGAGCTCCATAACAAGTCAAGTGGCGCTTACAAAGCCTCATGTGAAGCTCCCACATCATCAAGTGAGAAACAAACCTTTAATGAAGAATTGAGCCTAATGGTGAAGAACTTCAACAGGTTCTACAAGAGTAGAAGCAAGGAAAGAAGTTCCAAGTCAAGGTCCTACAATGACAAAAGATCTTCTAGTCGAGAGCGTAATTGCTACAATTGTGGAAGACCCGGACACTATTCCAATGAGTGTACGACACCTACAAAAGAAGAGAAGACTCTCCAAAAAGAAGAAGTAGTAGAGAAGATTCACCACCAAGAGAGAGAAGGAGTAGAGATGATCATTATGAACGAAGAACATCCCGGAGAAGCAAGGATTCGGAAAGGAAGGACAAGTCATCAAGGAGCTACACAAAACAAAGACATCAAGCTCATGTTGGTACATGGGTATCCGGCTCTGACTCCGACAATCACTGTGAGAGAAGCTATCACTCCGACTCCGAATATACTCAATATGAAGGTGTTGCCAGTCTAGCACTTGTGTCAACCAACTCCTACGACATATTTGATTCACCAAATGAAGGACTTGGAAGATGCGTCACGGCTAGAGGCCCAAAGGTATCACACCCCGAGTATGTTGATTTCAATAGTGATGAAGATGACTTGTTAGGTGATGATGATTTACTTGTTGACAACTCTAGTGATGAATACTATGATGAAACGTCAATTAATCATGCTAATCAAGATAAAACGAATGACAATGATAAGGAGAAGATTGAGCTTCTAACTAAAGAACTAAACACTCTTAAGTTAGCTCATGAAACTATCTTTGAAGATCATCGAGAACTTTTAAGGACTCATGAGAAGTTACGCTTTGAAAAGCTCAACCTTGAGCAAGAGCATGAGTTCTTAAAGGCAATCAATGATGATCTTCGCACGAAAAGTTATTCTTACATTGCCAAGTGTTTACTCTTATCTACTTACATGCCTCAAGTCAAGTCTAGTAACAAAAACAAGAAAGATTCTTCCTCTAGTAGTAACAATAATCATGCTAAATCCAATGTTGTTACTCCTAGTAGTTCTCTTGATTCCACTAATGATTCTCTTAGCCAAGTTACACTTGCGAAAGAAAATAGCTTATTGAAGGGAATTATAGAGAAAGGTGTTTACAAGAGCCTTGCCGGGAGTAATCAATTCGAGAAAATTGTACGCAAGCAAGGAAGGCACCGAAAGAACCAAGGTGTTGGTTTTGAACGAAAGTTCAATACCAATGGGGTTGAGTGGGAAGAAGATCAATACCCCAAGACGAAGTTTGTTCCTCAACAAGAGAAGTATGATCCTACTTCTTTGAAAGGGACACAAGCTCAAGATGATCTTCCACCACAAGACCACAAGCAAAAAGGCAAGGACAAGCTTCAAGAGGAGATTGATGCATTTGAAGAAGCTCCTAAGACCTTGGTTAAGTGGGTTCCCAAGACCACATCAAGTTCTACTTCATCAAGTACGACTACAACTCCAAGGATTCCCATCAAGATGATGTGGATCCCGAAGAAGAAGAACTAGAGAGTTCTTGAGGGTGACTCCGCCAACTTACTTCACTCTTATCATTTTGGCAAGAACAAGTGCAATCAACTTCCACATCTTGCACTAGTTCAAGGAGTCACAAACCCTCTTGTTGGTAAGACAAGGGACAAGGTAACCTAATGCTTTCATAGACATCATCTTGTGTGTGCATCACTCTATGTCTATGGATATCCTTGTTTGTTCCTTGTGGGACTAACCTGTGTAGCTATTGAAAGTGCAACTCACTCCAAAGGATTGCTCCAAATGATCTACATCAGCATTGAGCATCCACATCTTCAACACCAACATGAAGTCATCATCGACAAAACCCAATGTTAGTTCACCCCTCTTAGGGGGGATCTCACATCTAGGGGAAGCTTTACTCTAAGAATTGAGTCAAAGCAACTCTAATGGTGTGAACACAACAATGCTTTATGTAAAAGTGGTAACCCCACTTGTGCTTAAACGATGAGTATGACCTATGATCAAATGTTCTCATTTGACTCCTAAGTCAATATACTCATATATAGATGACCTAGTCATCACCAATTGCTTGATAAAAGCTAGAATTGGTTGTGCATGCTTTGCCACATATTTCATTTGCAATTTTATTGTGTGAGCATGTTGGCTACATAATTTACTCATTCGAGGACATCCACTTGTAGTTTTGATTGTTTGGCTTCTTTTCTTTTGTCAAGTGGATGGACAAGAATGCCTAAGAACCTTCTCTAGCTATCTATGCTTTACTTGTCTCAAACTCTATTCATGCTACATCACAAAGTTTGATCGAGTCAGATTCGAATCACTCTGTGTGAGGAGCACTCGGAGTCCCCGATTCGTCATAGACTTAAAATTCCAAAACTTCTTTGTGTGTTTCGGTCTGACCGATTCATCCATTTCGGTCATACCGAGATCACTAAGTCGATCTAGGTTTTCAATCTCGGTGCAACCGATTTGAACTTTTCCGTCACATCGAGTTGCAGTAACTGCTTGCAGTTATGCATCTCCGTGCCACCGAGTTGTTCCACTCGGTCACACCGATAGGGTCAGGCTATATATACCCCCGGGCCAAAATTTGGAAATTTCTCCGAACCCCGTTGCCCGCGCTCAGCCTGCTCTGCCTCCCTGGGTCTCCGGATCGTCCTCCTCGTCGCCAGCTGCCTCTCGCCGCTGGTCTCCGCCGCCGTCAACGGGAATCGTCTCCGCCGTTGTCGCCGTAGCAGGTTCATCGCCGCACTTAGGGTATGGACTTGATCCTTGTGCTAATCTCACTCTGATTCCTAGTATATTGGTTTTTCCATGTATCTTTCCACGATTGAGATCACTCTATCCAGCGAAATCACACCGTAGTTTCACTACAAAAAAAAGACACATCCGTGACATTTTGGGCTGAACGAAAAAAATTTCTGTCATACATATGACACTTCTATGATGATAATTGTGACAAAACCCTGTATCATCATAGATGTGGTGGGCTCCTACTTCTATGACAAAAAATCATGACAGAAAATGGGCTTTTCGTCCTGGGCGGGCTAGAGACGCAGGTGCATGGCATTCTTTGGGCCGTCCATGACGGAAAAAACCGTGGTAGAAGCGAGGGGGAGGAAAATTTCTGGGAGTTGCCAGTCACGGTGGGAGGTCGAGGGCCGAGCGATGCACGTTTATCTCGTACGTACGCGCGTGTGTGCGAGGCGTTGGCTCTAACTGAACCCGAGCGAGGCGTTGGGCTCTAACTGAACCCGAGCGATAGCACTGTAGGCTACGCGTACTGAACCTGAGCGATCGATCGATGGCTGTTAACTGAACCCGATGGAGCGATTCCTTCGCTAGTGCTGCTAACTGAAGCCGATCGAGGCTGCCTCTGGGATGAACAGTGAGCGTTGCGGGGGGGTTTGGATGAACAGTGAGCGGTGGCGTTGCCTCTGGATGAACAGGAACCCGTGGTGTGGAGGGCTGGATGAACAGTAGACGGTGGAGGGGTGGCCGTGGAGGGGTGGTTGAACAGGACCCCGTGGTGTGGAGGGCTGGATGAACAGTAGACGGTGGAGGGCTGGATGAACAGTAGACGGTGCAGGGGTGGTTGAACAGTAGCCGGTGGAGTAGCGCGCGGTGGAGGCTGGATGAACAGGAGCCCGTGGAGGCTGGAGGAGGTCGACGGTAGCCCGTGGAGGCTAGAGGAGGTCGACGGTGGAGATGAACAGTATCTCGTGGAGTCCCGTTTTGCGGTATGCCACACCCCTCCCGATGAACAGGACCCCCGTTTCGACCGTAGGAGGTCCGTTTCATCCGTTTTGCGGTACGCCACACCCCTCCCGATCAACAGGACCCCCGTTTCAACCGTAGGAGGTCTGTTTCCTCTGTTTTGCGGTACGCCACACCCCACCCAATCAACATGACCCCCGTTTCGACCGTAGGAGGTCCATTTTGTCCGTTTTGCGGTACGCCACACCCCTCCCGATCAACAGGACCCCCATTTCGACCGTAGGAGGTCCGTTTCCTCTCTTTTGCGGTACGCCACACCCCTCCCGATCAACAGGACCCCATTCCGAACGTAGGAGGTCCGTTTTCTCCGTTGTGCGGTATGCCAGACCTCGTTTCCATCGCCTGTTCCGTCCAAGCCCTCCCGATGAACATGACCACGCATTCCGTTCCGACCCAGCCGGTTGGCTCCCGCGTGTTCTGTTGCCTCCCGATGAACACGAGCATTCCGTTGCCTTCCCATGAACAGGATGCATTCCGTTGCCTCCCCATGAACACGACGACGACGATGTTTCTCCGTTCCGACCCAGCCATGTACGTATGCACGAGTAGGCATTCGAGACCCTGCCTGTATGTACGTACGTGGCCGTATTTTCTTTCTTGCACCCTCGCCGATGTACGTACGTGTACATGCTACGTGCATGCCTCTACTACGACACATGCGCGCATCTACATCCACCAGTATGTACGTACACGTTCGCGACCAGAATGACAACGCTACGTACGCTTCGACCAGGTGGGTCCCGACTGTCAGGCACTTCCTTGCCTGCGAAGATGTAGCTGGTGGGTCCCAGCAGTCAGGGGGCGAATCATTTTGTTTTTTTTGCCCGGACGCACTTCCTTGCGTGCGAAGATGTAGCTGGTGGGTCCCAGCAGTCAGGGGGCGAATAATTTTTTTTTGCCCAGAGGCACTTCCTTGCGTGCGAAGATGTAGCTGGTGGGTCCCAGTAGTCGGGGGGAAATGTTTTTTTCGCGAAATATGGTGGCCCGTCCGGTGGGTCCCTGCTGTCAGGTGGAGGAATAATTATTTTGCGCGTAAGAAGGAGGCACTTCCTTGCTGCGGTCGTGGACCCAGCTGTCAGCCTCTCCACGCACAATACTCTTCCGAGAGCACCACGGCGGTGGATGACGGCGAGGCCTAGGAAGGGGACGACACGGCGGTGGACAACGGCGAGTCCTAGGAAGGGGACGACACGGAGGCAGGGAAGATTCGGCAGTTGATTCCCACGCGGAGGGGAGTACGACTGTACGAGGGTTTACTGGTTCGTCTGCCGTCGCCGGAGAATAACAGCAAGTGTGGGTGAGTAGAGGGATGGCTAGGCCAGCGATGGGAGTATGGTGGGGCGGTGAGGCCTGCGTGGCAGCATAGCCGGCCGTAGGGAGGAGGGAGTAGGCAGTCCCGCCGGCGCTTGTTTGAGAGGCTGGAGCAGGAAGAGTAGAGATTGAAGAAGCACGACGGCTGTTGGATGTACATCCAACCATCACTGCTTGTGCGTCAACCTTTTTTTTAGGAAAGCCTCAAATCTATGGAAAACAGCATACAACCCATTGCCAATATTTCTAGTAATTTATAGCCCATTTGCTAATTATTAAGGTTTTTTTTGGAGCCCATATTCTTTGCATTAGCATTAAAGCCCATATTGTGGCCACAGTTAAAAAATTATACGAAATTTTGCATATTTCGGTGCAGTCCGAACTGTTTTTAATCCCGAAATTTTGACTCACATTCAAACTGATTTTAAAAATAAATGTATATCAATATAAATCCAACAAATTCTCCACGCATAAAAATTAATGTAATTTAAAATCTTGAAATGAAATTTTTTTTGAAACTAATTGCCGGTTTGATGTGTTTTAAAAATGTACAGCCCATTTCTCATTACTGATGGGCCATTTTCTCGGCTAGCCGAATGAAAGCTCTCCTCGTCTTGAAAGATTTGCAGCCCAACAGGCCTGACAAAGCGACTTACTTGGCAAATCACAAAAAAAACTGGGCTGTGGCCGTGGACCCAGCTGTCAGCCTCTCCACATACAGTACTCTTCTGATGGAAGTCATTCCTTGACCACGTTGACCACGCCGCGCGGAGAGGACCACGGCGGTGGACGACGACGAGGCCTAGGAAGGGGACGACGCAGAGCCGGGGAAGACGCGGCAGCAGAAGCCTGCGCGGAGAGGAGTACGAGGGTTCACTGGTTCGGTTGCGGTGTGAGGCTGCCGTCGCCGCAGGGCCTGGCCAGCGGTGGGAATAGTAGGGGGTGGTGAGGCCTCCGCGGCAGCACAGCCGGCCATGGGAGGAAGGAGCATGCGGCACGACCGGCGCTGCTTTGGGCGGCTGGAGCAAGAAGACCAGAGGTTGAAGAAGCACCACGGCCGTTGGATGGACATCGTACGGTCACTGGAGCTAGAATAGTTCATATTGACTAAGTTGAGAAAGCCTTTCATCCCCGTCAACTTAGTAGGCCCACAAGTGGGTCCTAGCTAGCCGGGGGAGTATTCATTTTTTTGTGCATAATAAGGAGGCACTTCCGGTGGATCCGAGCTGACAGCGGGGGGAATGTTTTTTTTTTGCAAAATACGGTGGCCCGTCCGGCGGGTCCCAGCAGTCAGGGGCAAACGATTTTTTTCGCAAAATACTGGTGGCCCGTTCGGTGAGTCCCCGTTGGCAGGTGGAGGAATAATTATTTTCCGCGTAATAAGGAGGCACTTCCTTGCGGCTGCCGTGGACCCAGCTGTCAGCCTCTCCACGTACAGTACTCTTCCGAAGGAAGTCGGTCGTTGACCACATTGACCACGTCGCGCCGAGAGCACCACGGCGGTGGACGATGGCGAGGCCTAGGAAGGGGACGACGCGGAGCCGGGCCACGGGAGGCAGGAGCAGGCGGTAGCACAGCCGGCCACGGGAGGCAGGAGCAGATGGCACGACCGGTGCTGCTTTGGGCGGCTGGAGCAAGAAGACCAGAGGTTGAAGAAGCACTATGGCCGTTGGATGGACATCATACGGTCACTGGAGTATTGACTAAGTTGACAAAGCCCTCCATCCCCGTCAACTTAGTAGGCCCACAAGTCAGCCCAACAATATGGTGGGTCCCAGCTAGCAGGGGGGTATTCATTTTTTGGGCATAATAAGGAGGCACTTCCTTGCGTGCGAAGATATAGCTGGTGGGTCCGACCTGTCAGTGTGGGGGAATGTTTTTTTCGCGAAATACAGAGGCCCTGCCTGTGGGTCCTAGCAGTCAGGTGGAGGAATCATTATTTTGCACGTAATAAGGAGGCATTTCCTTGCGTGCGACCGTGGACCCAGCTGTCAGCCTCTCCACGTACAGTCCACTTCCAATTGATGTCGTTCATTGACCATGTTGACCAGGCCACGCCGAGAGCACCAGGGCGGTGGACGACGGCGAGGCCTAGGAAGGGAATGACACGGAGCCAGGGAATACTCCGCAGTTGTTTCCCACGCAGAGGAGTACGAGGGTTTACTGGTTCGTCTGCCGTCGCCGGAGAATAACAGCATGTGTGGGTGAGTAGAGGGATGGCTAGGCCAGCGATGGGAGTACGGTGGGGCCGTGAGGCCTGCGCGACAGCATAGCTGGCCGGGGAAGGAGGGAGCAGGCAGTCCCGCCGGCGTTTGTTTGAGCGGCTGGAGCATGAAGAGCAGAGATTGAAGAAGCACGACAGCCGTTGGATGGACATCTAACAGTCACTGCTCTCGTGTGTTGACTGAGTTGAAAGGGCGTTGCGTGTGTGTCAACCTTTTTTTTATGAAAGCATATGCGTCAACCTGTACTAGGCGCACAAGTCAGCCTCAAATCAGTGGAAAACAGCATACAGCCCATGTGCCATTATTTCTAATAATGTACAGCCCATTTGCTAATTCTTAAGATTGTTTTTGGAGCCCATCTTCTTTTTGTTAGCATTACACCCCATATTGTGGCCACGGTTAAAAAGTATACGAAATTTTGCATATTTCGGTGCGGTCAACTGTTTTTAATCTAGAAATATCGATTCACATTCAAACTATTTTGAAAAATAATTTATATTAAATATAAAATCCAAATAATTGTCCACGCATAAAAATCAATGGAATTTAAGATCTTGTAATTAAAAAAAGTTGAAACTAATTCCCAGTTTGATGTGTTTTATAAAATGTACAGGCCATTTCTGGGCAAACTGAATGAAACTCTCATCGTCTTGAAAGATTTGCAGCCCAGCAGGGCCGATAAAGCAGGTAGGCCTTGTTTGGGTATTTCTTTAAAAAAATAGAACTAGGCTAGCCATTTTCAGCAAGAAAAAAACACAACTGGGCTCATGATGTGGTAAACATAAATAAAACCCTGGCTAGACGGGCCACAGCCCCCGCACAGCCCCGTTGTTACCCTGATCCGTCGCTAAAACTAGTATAAATAACAACTGCTTGTTCCTCAAAAAAACTGCACGACTTGCTGGGTCCCTGGTGTCAGCCGCTCGTAGTGTAATTCTCTCGTTTATTGACTACGTTGACAATGGCGTGAGCCCCAGATGTCCAACCATTAGGAGGAACCATATTTTTGGGCTTGTACTATAGAGGCACTTGCTTGCGTACTGCCATGACGCTGGTGGGACCCTACTGTCATCCTCTCCACGTACAGTCATCTCCTTGTTCCTCTCGATTGTTAACGACGTTGACAACGCAAGTGGGCGGCGCACTGCACACGGCGAGCGAACCAAGGCCGCAAGGCGGAGGACGACGGCGAGGCCTCGGACGGAACGAACAGGAGCTGTTGAAGATGCGCCGGTCAAGTCACAGGCGGAGGGGAGTACGAGGGTTGACTGGTTCGGGCACAGGTGCGTGTTGGGGCTGATGTCACCGGAGAATTACAGGACGTGTGGGGGAATAGAGGAAGGGACTAGCCAACATTGGAGGGTACGTACGGTAGGGCGGCGGAGGCGTAGCCAGCCATGGGAGGCGGGAGTAGGCGGAGCCGAGGGGGTGCTTTTGTTTGGGTGGCTAGAGGAAGAAGACAAGAGATGTCGGAATCCAAATCTGTCACGGTCATGCAGCCTTTCCTATGAAAATTTATAGACCATTTGATGTGCTAGTTCGAAACAAGTTTGTGGGTGCTGGTGGGGGCTAATCACTTGGCTTCTGTAATGCATAGTGAGCTCAAGCGTGAGTGATGTTATTTCCCTTGGTTGTGATTTGTTAAAATATTTCACTCTAAATTAAACGAATGGCAAGCCATTTGCCTTGTTTCAAAGAAAATATGACAGTCACAGCCGAGTTGAAAAGGGCAGGAACATCTAACTCCATCTTACAAACTGTACTGAAGCACGAGGGTTGATTGTTCATCAGGTTTACAAAAAAAACAGATTGAAAAGGGTCAACAACATCTAACTCCAGCACTATTTTCGGCAGTCACAGTCAAATGGATCGGTCAGGTCCATAGAATGAACATCCTGGGTCGTAAAATTTACTGGATTATGGCCACAATATGTTGTAAATAGAAGCCCGGCACGTTCAGAAGCTCTTTTGCCCACCTGAAACTCCTTTTTTGCTCTTCAACATACCCATCCGTCAAAACCATGCTGCTGATAAACTTAAGCCTGATGGACAATAGTAACCTCACATTCAGCAGGAAGAATGTGACAAATCTTGTGTTTGCACGGTTGGCTACATATCGTTCTAGCGTTATTGTCTTCAATCGAATCTCATGAAGGAAATCACGATGGTTACGAATCCACCAATTGGTTATAACTTTCTTACCCCGTCCTATTGCCTAAATGGACATCAAGATTGAAAATAGTTAAGGTCTAAAAGAAGAGTGTCGAAAGAGTAACAGCTGAACGGTTAATTCTAGTACACTATATGCAGGCTTCCAATGTGCGTGAAATTATCACCTTTATATACAACTTCTCCAGACATGGAAAGCATTGCAGCAAGCCAATAATCTTGTTCAAATCAAAACTATTCATTTGGATATGTAAGATCTTGACAGAATCCAGCACCATTGATAGGCCATTCATGGAGAAACTCTTCATTGAGCATAGAACATAATATTAGTACAAAATGTGTACTCCAAGATGATATATAAATTATGCGCAGAAATTTAAAATGCAGCTTATGGTTACAAGTGTATATGATAATATAAAGTACCTGAAGAACTATGGAGCCAAACACCATATTGAAATGAGCACAGAGATCATGTATTACACCCAAGGTCTCCAGTTTAGGCGCAGAGAGGACGGTTATTTGCAACGGTGAATAACTAGAATCAAGGATCAACCTTTGAAGTGAAGGGGCATCTTGGATGATGAGCTGCCTTCCGTCAAAAGAAATTCCAATTCTTACAAGGTTAGGCGACTTTATTTGGAGAAAACTGATTCTAACTGTGAAAACAAGCACCAAGCACTCCAGCGCAGGGCAACTGGAGTGGATGATGTTGTGCAATGAGGCCTCCAATATACAAACGCGCACAAGTGAAAGTTTCTTGAGAAATGGGAGTCAAATGTTTAGTACCAGATTGTTTGGTAGGTAGGACAGCGCAGAGGTGGCGGTGTGGAGAGAGGAGGAAAACCGCGAGATGGACATCGGTGCTGAGGGCACAAGTTCATGGCGTTCGGTATGTGGTATGTGATTTCCAGGGGAATAGTAGAACTCAAGCAGCTGTAGTTCTGTGAATTCAGGGGATTTCAGCCAGGCGTCCACCATGTTGGGCATGGTCTGCTTGCTCAGGTAGCATGACAGGATGCAGAGGCTTTGACCGGAGCCCTGGTGGGAGGAGATGATGGCTCTGGGGATTTCAAAATCATTGAAGAGAGATAGCTGACGACAGTCGAGATTAAGGGGCACGGCGCGCCATAGAGGGCGTCACCGAATTGAGAGAACATGGGTGCGGCAGCAATCCTTGGTGGGGAGAAGCGAGATGATCTCCCCAAGGACGGCGTCCGGGAGATCACTGATGCGGTCCACCCGAGATTCTACGGGTTCCTAGGATCCGGTGGGTGCGGGGTCGCCGCTTCTCCCCGCGCTGCCGGGTGCGGGATCTACAACAGGTGTTGCCGCTGGGGTCAGCCGACTCCATTTTCCTCGAGGGCGTCGCGTCACGCTCACGGATTTGAGCAGAGTAACGAATGACGAGCCTAGTTGTAGTGCGAGCGAAGAAGAAGGGGAGCTGGGGTGAGGGAGTCCTGGACTAGGGGGTGTCCGGATAGCCGGACTATCATCATCGGCCGGACTCCAAGACTATGAAGATACAAGATTGAAGACTTCGTCCCGTGTCCGGATGGGACTTTCCTTGGCGTGGAAGGCAAGCTTGGCAATACGGATATGTAGATCTCCTACCATTGTAACCGACTCTGTGTAACCCTAGCCCTCTCCGGTGTCTATATAAACCGGAGGGTTTTAGTCCGTAGGACGAACAACCATTACAACAATCATACCATAGGCTAGCTTCTAGGGTTTAGCCTCCTTGATCTCGTGGTAGATCTACTCTTGTACTACCTATATCATCAATATCAATCAAGCAGGAGTAGGGTTTTACCTCCATCGAGAGGGCCCGAACCTGGGTAAAAACATCGTGTCCCTTGTCTCCTGTTACCATCCGCCTAGACGCACAATTCGGGACCCCCTACCCGAGATCCACCGGTTTTGACACCGACATTGGTACTTTCATTGAGAGTTCCTCTGTGTCGTCACCGATAGGCTTGATGGCTCCTTCGATCGTCAACAACGACGCAGTCTAGGGTGAGACTTTTCTCCCCGGACAGATTTTTGTGTTCGGCGGCTTTGCACTGCGGGCCAATTCGCTTAGCCATCTGGAGTAGATAGAAAGCTACGCCCCTGGCCGCCAGGTCAGATTTGGAAGCCTAAACTTCACGGCTGACATCCGCGGAGACTTGATCTTCGATGGATTCGAGCCACAGCCGAGCGCGCCGCACTGTCACGATGGGCATGGTTTAGCTCTGCTGCCAGACAGTGCCCTGGAGGCCGCACATGAGTCCGCTCCGATCCTTAATTCGGGGCCGACCTTGCAGATCGAGGATGGGTGGCTAGACACCGCCTCGGGTGCTGCAACCTCTACGGTGTTGGAGCCGAATACTGACCTTGTCCCTTGTAAAGCCCGTGACTCCGAGGTGCCGGACTCCTCGCCGGACTCCGAACCTCCGGCGCCCCTACCAATCGAATCCGATTGGGCGCCGATCATGGAGTTCACCGATACAGACATCTTTTAGCACTCACCCTTTGGCGACATCCTGAATTCGCTAAAGTACCTCTCGTTATCAGGAGAGCCCTGGCCGGACTACAGTCAGGACGGTTGGGATGCGGACGACGAAGAAATTCAAAGCCCATCCACCACCCACTTTGTAGCCACTGTCGACGATCTAACCGACATGCTAGACTACGACTCCGAAGACATCGACGGTATGGACGACGATGCCGGAGACGACCAAGAACCAGCGCGTACGGGGCACTGGAAGACCACCTCGTCATATGACATATACATGGTGGACATCCCAAAGGATGGGAACGGCGAAGAAGCAGCGGAGGCAGATTCCTCTAAGAAACAGCCCAAGCGCCGACCTCAGCGGCGCCGCTCTAAATCCCGCCACAGCAAGAATGGAGATTACGGCACCGGAGATAATAACACCCCAGAGAGTGCCGAAGACAACCTCCTCCAGCAAGATTCAGCACAGGAGGACGGAGAAGCCAGCCCTCACGAGAGAGTGGCAGATGAAGAGGTAGAGGATGATAATTACATGCCTCCCTTCGGAGACGAGGCAAGCCTCAACGATGACGAATTCGTCGTGCCCGAGGATCCCGTCGAACAAGAGCGTTTTAAACGCAGGCTAATGGCCACGGCGAACAGCCTAAAGAAAAAGTAGCAACAGCTTCGAGCTGATCAAGACCTGCTGGCCGATAGATGGACCGAAGTCCTCGCGGCCGAAGAGCATGAACTCGAACGCCCCTCCAAAAGCTACCCAAAACGCAAGTTGCTCCCCCGATTAGAGGAGGAGGCATATAAACCTTCATCACCAATGCACAATACAGCAGACCGACCACCTCGTGGCCGCGACAGAGAGGCCTCCAGGCCCTCCATCAGAACCGTACCCCGGCACCGCTCGAAAAGTGCGAAGCCACGGGGGAATGTACCGGACTTGCGAGACATATTGGAGGACAAGGCAAGACAATCAAGATCGATCTACGGATCATGTGGGCACCCCACAATGCGTGACGACTACCGTCGCGCCGGATACAGCAACTCTGGCCGGGCCGAACACAGTAGGCAAAGCTCGCTTGAGCTACGTCGTGATATTGCCCAAAAAAGAGGTGCCGCACACCCACTATGCTTCACAGATGAAGTAATGGATCATCAAATCCCTGAAGGGTTTAAACCCGTGAACATTGAATCCTATGATGGCACAACAGACCCCGCGGTTTGGATCAAAGACTATCTCCTTCATATCCACATGGCCCGTGGTGACGATCTTCACGCCATCAAATACCTCCCACTCAAGCTTAAAGGACCAGCTCGGCATTGGCTTAACAGCTTGCCACCAGAGTCAATTGGGTGTTGGGAGGACCTGGAAGCTACATTCCTCGACAACTTCCAGGGCACATATGTGCGACCACCAGACGCCGATGACCTAAGCCACATAATTCAGCAGCCAGACGAATCGGCTAGACAGTTCTGGACACGGTTCTTAACAAAGAAAAATCAAATTGTCGACTGTCCGGATGCAGAGGCCCTAGCAGCCTTCAAACATAACATCCGCGACGAATGGCTGGCCCAGCACCTAGGACAGGAAAAGCCGAAATCCATGGCAGCCCTCACATCACTCATGACCCGCTTTTGTGCGGGAGAGGACAGCTGGCTAGCCCGCAGTAACAACTCAGCAAAAATTCTGGTAGTTCGGATACCAAGGACCGCAATGGCAGGTCACGTCGAAACAAAAACAAACGTCGCGTTAACGGCGATAACAATGAGGATACGGCAGTCAACGCCGGATTCAGAGGCTCCAAACCCGGTCAGCGGAAAAAGCCATTCAAAAGAACTACTCCGGGTCCGTCCAATTTGGACCGAATACTCGACTGCTCTTGCCAGATACATGGCACCCCCGAAAAGCCAGCTAATCACACCAACAGGGATTGTTGGGTATTTAAGCAGGCAGGCAAGTTAATTGCCGAAAACAATGACAAGGGGCCGCATACCGATGACGAGGAAGAAACCCGGCCGCCAAACATTAGAGGACAGAAGGGTTTCCCCCCACAAGTACGGACGGTAAACATGATATACGCAACCCACATACCCAAGAGGGAGTGGAAGCGTGCACTTAGGGATGTATATGCGATGGAGCTAGTCGCCCCGAAGTTCAATCCATGGTCTTCTTGCCCGATCACTTTCGATCGAAGGGACCACCCCACCAGTATCCGCCATGGCGGATTCGCCGCATTGGTTTTAGACCCAATCGTCGATGGATTTCACCTCACCAGAGTCCTGATGGACGGCGGCAGCAGCCTGAACCTGCTTTATCAGGACACAGTGCGCAAGATGGGCATAGACCCCTCAAGGATTAAACCTACAAAGACGACCTTCAAAGGCGTCATACCAGGTGTAGAGGCCAATTGTACAGGCTCGGTTACACTGGAAGTGGTCTTCGAATCCCCAGATAACTTCCAAAGCGAGGAGTTAATCTTCGATAGTCCCGTTCCGCAACGGCTATCATGCTCTGCTCGGATGGACCGCGTTTGCAAAGTTCAACGCTGTGCCGCATTATGCATACCTCAAGCTCACGATGCCAGGCCCTCGAGGAGTCATCATGGTCAACGAAAACACTGAACGCTCCCTCCTAACGGAGGAACACACAACAGCTCACGCGGCAGAAGTACAGAGCAGCCTCTTAAGGCAATTCTCAAGTCTGGCCGTTAAGCGACTGGACATGGCCAAGCGCGCCCGGAGTAACATACATCAAGAACACCTGGCACGTTCCGAGCACGCGTAGCAATGCGGCCCCAACCCTAGCCCTTGCATAATTGCAAGACTAGTCCTTCGCGTACAACATTACGCTCTGGAGATACCATGGGCATAGGGGGAGGGGCACGACCACGACAGGCCCAGAGTGCGGCTCAACCACACTAGGGGCTCCCAAGTGTGTCGCTCTTTTTCTTTTTTCTCTTTTTTTTACCCACGGGACTCCGTTCAGCAGAGGCCCTGTTCGGCAGCAGACCTGCCGAACCCACGATGCAACAGCCAGGGAAGGAGAAAGGCTACGACGAACACTCAAGTGGTCTCCACTACGAGCATTAAATCTGTTTAATACACCATTCCGCAGCCTACCCCTGGAGGGGGACATGTTTAATAGTCCAATCCCTTGCTTACCGCACTATTTGTATTGTTCTGCATTCATGGCAGTATTTCTGAATAAACAATGCATCGCTTTTTTCTTATAATTGCATCCCTTTCTTATATATGTTCGTTTATGGCATTTTGCATTCGTAGACTTTGGTACAGCCGAATACACCAGGGGCTTATGTTCCCCGCATTATGGTGTGATAAGTCCGAACACTTTCACAAGTGCGGCACCCCGAACTTATAGCATTATATGCATCGGCTCCGAATCATGTCTTGGGTCAATAGTTGGGTTTGCCCAGCTCCCATGTTTTGGTACCTTACGTTCCGTTTTATCGGCTAAGGTAGCACTGGGAGAACCATTACGATTGCGCCCCGGTTGAGCTGGGCGAGCGCCTCAGTGGAGAAAGCTAAAACTGACCGTCATGATAAGGCGAGAGCTGGTCGCTGTTCGAGAGGTCTTTTCGAGTCCCTAAAGACTTATGCCGCTTAGTGCGAGGAACCAACTTTGTCCGGCCCAGGCGTGGATAGCGCCCTGAACTCGGTCTTCCGAATACTAGGGGCTTCGCCGAAATTTTAAATTATAGAATTCTATGGCTAAGTGAGAGTGTTCAAGCATTATAAGTCCGGTTGCCTTGTTCGTCATGTTGAGCGCCTCCCTAGATGGACCCAAAAATGGGAACAAGAGCGCTCAAGTTTATCCCGAACACCCCAGCACTCGTGGCATGGGGGCTGAAGCCGACGACTTGCCATCTCTCAGATGTGATAAACGGCCGTACAGAAGGTAATATTTTAAATTAATAAGCGTTGCTTAGCACATATGAACAAAGTTTTCAGCGCACAGGATAACACATTGTGAGTCTACTCAAATATTACATCTTTGGAGCACTCATCCACAATCTTGCGGGCACCCTTCAGGACACTCTTATAATACATTTCGGGCGTGCGATACTCCTTGCCCGCCGGCGGCGCGTCCGTCAGAAGCTTCTCAGCATCCAGCCTGCCACAGTGCACTTTTGCACAGGCAAGGGCCCGACGGGCACCTTCAATGCAGGCAGAGTGCTTGACGACTTCCACCCAGGGACACGCATCCACCAGCCGCCGCACTAGGCCGAAGTAGCTCCCAGGCATGGCCTCCTCGGGCCATAGCCGAACTATGAGGCCCTTCATGGCCTGTTCGGCTACCTTGTGGAGCTCGACCAGCTACTTCAGCTGGTCGCTAAGGGGCACCGGATGTCCGGCCTCAGCATACTGAGACCAGAAGACCTTCTCCGTTGAGCTCCCCTCCTCGGCCCGGTAGAATGCGGCAGCATCGGACACGCTGCGAGGCAGATCTGCAAACGCTCCTGGAGAGCTCCAAATTCGGGTAAGTAACAGGTAATTCACATTCACATGCCTGCTTTGCATGAAAAATGCCTTACCCGCCGCTATTTTCTTCACCGCCTCGATCTCCTGGAGGGCCTTATGGGCTTCGGCCTTAGCGGCTTTGGCACTCTCAAGAGCCGAGGCAAGCTCGGACTCTCGAGTCTTTGAGTCGCGCTCCAAACTCTGATGCTTTTCCACGAGAACCTGGAGCTCTTGCTGCACCTCCGCCACCCGCTCCTCCTACTTTTCTCTCTCAGCTCGTTCCGCGGCCGCATTATGCTCAGCCGCGGACACAACCTCCTTCAGGGTCGCCACCTCGTTCGTGGCCCCTGCAGTGCCCATGTTATCCTTGTTATTTCTCTTGCAACCAAAATCCTTTTCTGTAAGGTACAAATTTAATACGGTGTTACTCACCTTCTTTGTCCTCGAGCTGCTTCTTGGCAAGGCCGAGCTCGTTCTCGGACCGCTCGAGGCTCTGCTTTAAAGCACCGACCTCCGCAGTCAGTGCGGCAGAGGTCAGCAGCGCAGCCTGCAATCCCATATTGACATATTTTTTAGAACTTCTGCGTATATCTTTATAAGATCCTTAGTCCGGCTTTTCTTTTCGAACACCGAACCGAGCATCAGGGGCTAATGTCTATGCGGTATTACATTGCATATTTTAAATTTCTTGCCTCAAAGCCTGTTAGAAGGCTGTTCCAGGCTTCGGTCAGCCCGCTCTTGGCGAGCTGAACCTTCTGAATCACCACACTCATGATAGTGCGGTGTTCTTCCTTGATGGAAGCGCCGTTGAGCACCTCCAACAAGTTGTCCGGCGCCTCCGGTTGGACGGAGGCCGCCGGTGTCACGGTCTTGCCCTTCTTACAAAGGGGCCGCCTGCCGGACTCCGGAACCACTGCTTGCAAAGTCCGGGAGGTTGCCTTGCGGCACCTCCGGAGCCTCCTCCTCCTCCTGATGGGTCCCCTCCTGGGATCCCACCTCGGCGTCGTCAGCGTCACGGGGAGTTGAGGCGGTCGGAAGGGAATCCACATCCGACGGAGCCAAGGTCCCGCTCGATGAAGCGGGAAGATCATCCTCGGCCGGACTACAGGTTGTATGCGGCATTAGAAGGACACTGCATGGCACAAAGAGAAATTATAAATCATTCAGGAATCCGGATACTTACGATCTCGCCAGGGGCTTGGCCCTTGAGGGCCACTCCTTGTCGCCGTCGCCGGCATTGGCGGAGCAGTCCGGAGGAAGGGTCCTTCCCTTCTTGGACCCTTCGGCCTCCCTCGTTGGGGAAGCCTTCCTCTTCTTCTCTCCCCCCTCTTGGGGAGAGACCTCTTTCTCCTCCTTGTCTTCGGGGGAGGAGTCCTCCTCGGAGCCATCGGACGATGAGTCCGATACCACCTGGCGCCGGGAACTCCTTTGGGTTCCCGTGGCCTTCTTCTTGGCCTTCTTGTCCAGCACCACGTAAAGGGCCGGAACCAGCAGCCCCGTTAAACGGGTGTCCGCTAGGTCTTCGGGAAGGGGAGCCGGATAGTTAACCTGTCCGGACGTCTTCCGCTAGTCCTGTTAAAGGCATTGGGAGTTTAGATCCCGCATAGAGTCAAACTATGAAAGAAATGGGTGTCCCATAAAGGATAACCTAGCTTACCTCGCCGACCGGGCGCTGCATGCTGAATCGGCGATCTTTAGTTGTGGATGCGGGGGCTTCTCCGCCCTTGAACAACACCCTCCAGGCAGCTTCGTATGTCGTGTCGAAGAGCCCGCTCAGGGTCCTGTGCTGTGCCGGATCAAACTCCCACAAATTGAAGGCCCGTTGCTGGCAGGGGAGAATCCCGCGGACGAGCATGACCCGGATCACGTTGACAAGCTTAAGCTTCTTGTTCACCAGGGTCTGGAGACAGGACTAGAGTCCGGTCAGCTCCTGCGAACTACCCCATAGCAAGCCCTTCTCTTTCCAGGAGGTGAGCTGCATGGGGGTACTAGATCTGAACTCGGGGGCTGCCGCCCATTTAGGGTCACGCGGCTCGGTGATGTAGAATCACCCCGATTGCCACCCCTTGATGGATTCCACAAAGGTGCCCTCGAGCCAAGTGACGTTGGGCATTTTGCCCACCATAGGGCCTCCGCACTCCGCTTGGACGCCCTTGACCACCTTCGGCTTGACATTGAAGGTTTTTATCCACAAGTCGAAGTGGGGCTAGATGCGGAGGAAGGCCTCGCACACGACGATAAAAGCTGAGATATTGAGGATGAAGTTTGGCGCCAAATCGTGGAAGTCCAGGCCGTAGTAGTACATGAGCCCCCGGACGAAGGGGTGAAGTGGGAAGCCCAGTCCACGGAGGAAGTGGGGAAGAAATACGACCCTCTCATGGGGCCTGGGGGTAGGGATGAGCTGCCCCTCGTCAGGCAGCCGGTGCGCGATGTCGCTGGACAGGTATCCAGTGCCGCGCAGCTTCTCGATGTGCCCCTCTGTAATGGAGGAGTCCATCCACTTGCCTCCCACTCCGGACATGGCTGGAGAAGGTTGAGGCGAGATGTGCGGACTTGGGGGCTGGAGCTCGAGTGCGCGGAGATGGATAAGCAAAGGAGGAAGAAGGCGTAGGTAAAAAGGGTGGATCCTTATCCCCTTATATATGGGCGGACGAAGACTATGCATCCCCCCGGCCTGGTAAAACTCGCTTATCTCCCAAGCGCCGCAATCAATGGCGCGGTTGGGTTACCCACGTCTGTATTGATGGGAATCCCGGAATAAGGGGAACACGATCTCTGCTTCGACAAGACGTGCCAAGGAAACCGCTTCGCTAAACGCGCTGAGGTGGTATGGTAAAGCTTTGGTAGTGGTGTGACGTCACGACCACAAAATACGTCAGCAGATTGAACTTGTGTACATCTTATTCTCTCTACAGTGGTATGTCGAATTTATTTTGCAGAGCCGGACACTATCCTGGTGTTCACGATCTTCTATGAATTATTCGGAGGAGGAACCCGCCTTGCAATGCCGAAGACAACATGCGCGCCGGACTCATCGTCATTGAAGCCTGGTTCAGGGGCTATTGAGGGAGTCCTAGACTAGGGGGTGTCCGGATAGCCGGACTATCATCATCGGCCGGACTCCAAGACTATGAAGATACAAGATTGAAGACTTCGTCCCATGTCCGGATGGGACTTTCCTTGGCGTGGAAGGCAAGCTTAGCAATACGGATATGTAGATCTCCTACCATTGTAACCGACTCTGTGTAACCCTAGCCCTCTCCGGTGTCTATATAAACCGGAGGGTTTTAGTCCGTAGGACGAACAACCATTACAACAATCATACCATAGGCCAGCTTCTAGGGTTTAGCCTCCTTGATCTCGTGGTAGATCTACTCTTGTACTACCTATATCATCAATATCAATCAAGCAGGAGTAGGGTTTTACCTCCATCGAGAGGGCCCGAACCTGGGTAAAAACATCGTGTCCCTTGTCTCCTGTTACCATCCGCCTAGACGCACAGTTCGGGACCCCCTACCCGAGATCCGCCGGTTTTGACACCGACAGGGGGTTTTCTATAGGAGTGAGGAAGAAGGGGAGCTGGGGTTTTCTGTAGGAGTGAGGTGAGGAATTTGGGGGTACGAGTGGAGCGAGCTGACGTGAGGTGGGTGGGAGCGAGGAGGAAGAAGAGCACCCAGGTGTTTTTTTGGGGGGGGGGGGTGGGGCGGTGTGCTGGGTGTGGGTAGCGCCTTTTGAATTATTTTTACTATTTACTAGTGTGGATTGGCTGTTTTGTCTTGGGCCCAGAGAAATAATTACTACTAGTAGAGTGGAGACACTCTATAGCTACCCAGAAAAACAATTACTACTAGTACAGTGGAGACACTCTACCGCTTCTGGCTCCTCCTAGGTCATTGAAACATCTCCTCTACTGAATGTCGTTATACTTTTGTTCATCGACATGCGGGCCATGCAGCGCGCGGGCCCCAATGCCATCTAGCAAATTAGAAGGTAGTATGTAGGTGGAGAGTCACCCCGGTCGTAGTGCGGCAGTAACGAGCCGTCGTATCACAAAACCCCACCTCCCCGCAGTCTAAGTTTGACGGACGAAGCAACCATCATTTCATTCTTCGCTGAATCCCCTTCTCCCTCACCGTCTTCAAGAAAGGCAACACTCGCATCTGCTACTATTCTTCTCTCCCAACGAAGGGAAGGTAAGTTGATCCATGATGTTGGTATATTTTCGTTCAGAGAAAAAAAAGAACTTTTGCAAAGTAGTAACCGATCCTCACTCTCTTTTTTGTTTCATTGTCATTGCGATTGTGTTTTCCTTTCAATGGTCTCCTAGTATTCGTCAGTTTCATGATGGACCAAGGCGAACCAGGCAAAGATCTGCCGATATTGGAGCAGACGCGGAGGCTGATCCCCACAAGACAGAGAGCTCCAAGAAGATGGAGGCAACCACCGAGCCGACCCCACATACGCTCACAGCCACTACTAAGATGGTCAACGCCCTGTTTGAGGTTACAACCCCCATGGCACTGCAGGAGCAGTTTTCCCCCTTCGAGGATGTGTCCCCCCCCCCCACTGAGCTGCCCAAGGTGATTTCCTTCTTTGCCGATCTCGATTGTGGTTTTTCATCTAAGTATGTGGTGATTTTTTTATAAAAGGAAGTATGTGGTGATTAATAATGCAAAATTTTATTAGCTTCGATGCCATGCTATACATAGTGGTTTAAATAACTTGTGTTTCTTATACTGAAAAGTAATTCAGAATTTGTTTCTGTTTCAATTAGAGCCCTGATGCAGACAAGGATTGTGTTGTTGTGCATGTCACTCGCTATGAGGCGGACGACCTGAATATACGGACTGGGAAAACAGAGTTCTTAGGTTGTTGGATCCTGGAAGCCATTTGCGGTTATACCAATGAAGAGTTGTATTCCAGCCTTACTATTGTCAGGCGTGTTGTCCAGGGTGTACTGAAGCACAAGAAGTTCAAAGCTACTCCTTCGTTTGTGAGGCATACTATTCTTGTCAAGCTTACGCAGGAAGATGACGTGGCATGCCTCCACAAACAAGTTTATCAGTGGCAAGGCCACAAGGTTGTCTTCATGAAGGTTCACAGGATTGAGCTGCTGCGGGACGTCCTCGATGATGTTCATGGCAAGGTCCGTCTTGTGTCCAACCCAAATTAGATCGAGGCATGAAATAGTTGCCCCAGCTAATGTTTAGTAGTAGTTTGGATTGTGTCTAATTATCCGAACCTTGCCTGTTATAGACCCCTCTGGGGCTAGTACTCTATTTAAATCTGTCTATGGGAACTGCTGCTACTTTTGTGTGCCCGTGAATCATGTGAGAACCATCGTAATTGTTGCCGAAATAGATGCGTCCTCACTAGCTTTTTCATGAATATGGCATGGTAAGAAATAAGTTGTCACGGTTTATCATACGAGCAGTGTGTGTTTTGATGAAATAGAGCACTTGTTCGAGAACCGTGCGCTGACGTATACATAAGTACTTGTAAACACTATTGGTGCTACCGCACTTGTAAGCAGTTGTGCAAAACACGGCACATTGGCTCAGCTCGCTTCAACACTAGGCTATCGACCAGCTAACAATCAACAATCTGCTGTCTGACATATAAGCAACTATGTATCTTGTTACAGTGGTTCATGCAGTTAATTGAGGCCACAATGTAATAAATTCCAAACGTTCAACGCTAGTCCAGCGCTCATGTGGAACACTCACATTAAATTCGTCTTCATAAAAATCTTGAAAAGCATAAGTTAAGCAGTTTTATACATCTCAATGATTCATAGAACATAACAAACATATACTAGTTCACAGCAAAAGACAAAGTTGTGAGAAGGTTTACAAATCAGGAAAAAACAAGCAAGGCTTCTCTGAGCAAAGGGCCTCCCGGCAGGCTTAAATTTCCTGGAGTTCGCTCTGGTTTTTTCTTGTTGCCACCATCCAGGGTTAGGTTCTCTCATTCTAGAATAACCAATTATAATTGTGGTCTCAGCTGGAATGCTAAACTGAACCATGAAGTGTACTGACCAGGTGAAATTCTTGTGCATTCCACTAAATTTAAGCACCGCTATTTTCATAAATAAGCAGACCACAATGCCTCTTGTCCGCGCACCTGTCCAAAAAACCGTTGTGTAGCCGTGCCAGCTAGTCCTCGGTCCATGGGTGAACTAGTAGAAAGAGCATTCCGGACTAGGATGCAGTTGTTTTCGCTCGTCCCTACACTGCAATCAGGAAGTAAAATGTACGAATCAACTTATTTTAGATTGCGTTGGTCATTCTACCTTAGTTACTACCAGTGCAGGGATACCTTGAAGACGGGAGGTTAGACGACGACAACGGGGGATAGCCATCTCATTTTGCGCAGTTGTACTAAAACTGAGGTGTGTGCTTTTGATTGCATGGATAGAAACGATACGGAGACAGACATCCCGAAATGATATGGAGACAGACATCCCTGTTTGCGCAAATACAAAATACGGTTATTTCAATAGTGACGGATATTACTACTTTCCCCCGTTTCCTCTTAGAACCAACTCCTAGATTCATGCTACAGCTTTCCCACTTTCTTCCCTGTTTGAACCAACGCTTTGAGTTGACTGTATGAACTAGCTTTACGTCTAATAATAGTAGAAGTCTAAGTGGCTTTGGAATAGTGGACGGAAGTAGAAAAGGATCCACACGAAAGGGGAAGAGCTGGGGCAGTAGAGCAAGGCATGTTTCGAAGGAATATATACCTGATGATCGTCGGCATGTGGCAAAGACAGCGTCGGGAGGCCGCATCTTGGCCACAATACCGCAGGGAGGAAGATGGGGTCGGAGGACCTCCCGAGCCGGCGCTCTCTCGGAGAGAACGGCACGACCGCCGATCGGGACGCGCGGGCAGCCGTTGGTCTCCTCCCTCGACGCTGACGATAGCGTGAACGCTGCACCTACACCCCCTGCCCCGGTCGAGGTTGTCCGGCCGGATTTGTGACCAGCCGTGAGCTGAGAGAGAGAGAGTGTGGCTAAGATCTGGAGAGCATGAGAGAGTGAACGAGAGGAACCCTAGTAAAGCAAGCGCTAAGGCTCCTACTTTTATATATAGTGGAGTGATTTTTGTACCGGCTTCAAAAAAATGCGCTCCTACGTGTACCCGCGAGTGGGTGTGAGATAACTAGTGCGTGAGTGCACTGCTTCTCTTCGTGAGAGTACAATATATACTATGCCCAAACAACATTCGCCGCAAGAGTAATAATATAAGTGTGTGATGTGTGAGCTAAAATAAAATGTGCGCGCCGTCTTTTGTTTTTTAGATGTTCTGAGGGTAGGGTGTGAAGAGCACATATGTGCGTGACGTCTACCTGCAGATAGACGATGGGTGCCACGTGCGAGTCTGTGAGAGGACTCGGGAGAGTTGTGACTCGTGACGGTGCGTGTGTGTGAGAGAGGGGGGCACGTAACAATGCAATGCATGTGTCCGTATATCATTATCCGACAAACGTTCGCCACAAGCCTTTTGCTGACGAACGCCGTAAGAACCGTTAGATCGGCATCCGATAGTGTCAGTTTTGCCATGTCATTTAACAGAACAGCCACTCCTCCTACACACAAATCTTCGACGTGAGTTTTAGCAACTGCCTTATGCTCCCTCCGTTTCGAAATGCAGTGCATATAGCTTTATTGAAAATTAGAACCTCGCAAACTTTTATTGAGTTTTCATGTACCAAACTGCACATGTAGAATACCCTGTATGTATCATTTCATTCATCTTCGAGAGGTAACTATAAAGATGGGTGAGGTGTCTACAAAGAAAGACCATCGTATCACCCCGCAGCAATTTCAACCATCCTTTAGTGTCGAGGAATATCATAGGAACTCTATATGATATGATTTTTATAGGATTTTTTTCCTTTAGAGCCAATTGGTTCATAGGAATAGATTCATATACTCTACATTTCAAAGGAAATAAACATGATATCATTTCTATAGCTTTAGAGCCACTTGGTTCATATGAATGGATTCCTATACTCCCTTAATTTCAAAGGAAAATAAACATTAGCGTATATTCAATAGAAAAGTTCCTATGATATGAACCAAATTACTTCTCTTTACTAATCCCTCCTCATAGGAATTGAGGTACATGTCATCTCTAGATTCAATAGGAAAGTTCCTATGATGTGAACCAAATGACATCTCTTTTCCAATCCCTACTCATAGGAATTGAGATCCTCCATGTCATTTCTTTCCCTACAACTTCCATGTATACATCTTCTATTCCTAAATAGATAGTACAACCCACTAGTAGCTTTTTTCCAAAACATGCAACTATGGCACAAGAATTATATAGTGTGCCAATAACTTTGAAAGATGGTCGCTGGATGAAGCTAACCCGACAGTGCAGAGATGGGCAAATCCGAGCACTACTGGCCATTGTATATCATCAACATTCCACCAGATCTGCCACATGTACAATTTAGAAGACTCCATGGTTGAACTTAAGCATAATGCATAAACCTCAAAACACCAGCACTTCTCCTTTGTTCTAGAATCTTCTGTATCATAATTGATTATTTTTTTCTAAATGAATTGCCATTATTTTTTTTACTTTATGATTTACAGTGCACAACCCCATGAATCTTAACATTTTTATAAAACTAATTGATTTTGAATTAGATGAACTATAAGAACTAAATGAACATCTACATCATGCATATATGACTCAAAGCTTTACATGCTATAGTGTGTATTTATTCATAATTTGGTTTCGAAATCTCATGCGTTCAATACATGTGTACCTTACTAGTTTTGAGTAGACTAGCAAATTTCACGCGGCCCCGAGTATATCAAAATGCAGGGCCCGTGCATCATTGCCTTTCGATAGAACCTATGTCCACAATTTTTTGTACGTGCTATATCTCCACTGGTCCCCGAACCCAAAATGCTGCCTTGTTCCCGTAAAACCAAGCGGCCCACACATATTTAAGGCATCGACTCGAAACCGTTTACTACGACGTGGCCCCGCACACCGTAGTACTCCTAGAAACCCTACCGCCGCACTCATCATCGGTTTTCTTCAAGAGGACAAGGGAGAAGCCGATTTGTAGTGGAGGCGCTTTCAAAAAAAGGATCTGTAGTGGAGACCCCTACCCTAGGGTGCCCTAGGTAGCTGTCGCACGCATCATTGTTTTCTCTTTTCTCTATGATCTTGTGCGCTAGAGTGAAATGATGGTTGCTTCGTCCGTACAGCTTAATGCGGGAAAGGGGGGCTTTGTGATTTGACCCCTCATTGGTCATTTTCTACTACTGTGGCGCTACGACCGGGGTGCCTCCAATTCCAACCGCTGCTCCGAACTATAATTTGGTGCATCGCACGTGGAACAAGACGGTGGATGAGACACATGTCTGCCAAAGGGGTCCTGTTAAGTGTGTCGCCATTTCATGTGCGAACTGACCCAGCTTGAGTTGCTACGCCAACACGACAGGAGCAGCCTACCACTTGGTTTTGCTCCTTGGTGAATCCCGACTATGTTGATCTAAAAAGATACATGCGGAACTACCCTCTCCATCTCAGTTTTTTATTTGTAGGCGTCTCGGTTAATAGGGCCTGCACGTAGTTCTAAGTCATCCATTTGACTAACTAAATATGAGTTACTATGTTACAAAAAGTATATCATTGGATTCTTATTGGTTGATATGTGAAGAAACAAGAAACGAGGTAGAAGTTAATGCACCGCGCCTTAGTATTTTTGGATTATTTGGTTTTCGTAAGATGACTTACTCCCTCCATCTAGGTGAGTAAGTCATCTTAGGTTGTGCACCGTGACCAAGGAGAAGGGGAAAACGAGAAACATTGATGTTTATTTGCTAATTAATAGCATTGCATGCAATGAACTAACCACTGCATGTCATGTGTGTAGTCTCAAGTCATTAAAAACATGCACACCCCTCATCTCTTATTGGTTAATATGTCAAGAAACAAGAAACGAAGGTAGAAATTAATGCACCGCGCCTAAGTGTTTTGGGATTATTTGTTTTTCATAAGATGACTTACACACCTAGACGGAGGGAGTACTCACCTAGACGGAGGGAGTAGTTGTATTTAAAAGTCGAGGGCGGGGCTTTTCCTGCGCGGTAGGCGGGGCAGTTCCGCCTAGTCGGTTCGACATAGACGCGAGAAGACAAGGGAGTAGGCTGCTGCAAACGTAAGGGCTGTGTGATTTGACAGCGAGTTACTGCTGGACAGGTGGGGGCCCGTGATTTGACTTGCCATTATCATTTTAACTGCGGCGCTATGACCAACGTGAGTCTCCCGATTCCTGACAACCTCCATACAGGTGCCTCTCCCAATGCTCCACCATGTAGTAGTAGAGGCTGGCTCTTGCATGAGAGCCCACTTCTCCACTTTTTCCTTGCCTCTCTTTCCTCCACATATGCAAAAATGCCATGTAAAGCGCACTATTGTACTTACTTGCTCCTACATGTGCTTAAGCTTGCCACATAGGCATAAAGTCTGATGTGGCAAGTTAATCAAGAAGAGAGAGACTAGTTTGGTGACCCAAGGAAGAAACGGTGCTAAGCGCGTGTACCTAGGTGAAAAGACAATTTTGAGTCTATAGCTAATTAAATGAAGCAAACTTAGCAACACCATTTCATTGGAGGAGGTCACTCCTTGGCAAATGCAATAAATACTAGTACTCCCTGTGTCCCATTATATAAGAACGTTTTTGACACTACACTAGTGTCAAAAACGTTCTTATATTATGGGACGGAGGGAGTACGAAGAAAGAGATAGAGAGGAGTAAAAAAATACACTTATAGCCAACCTTATAGCCAACCTTGTTGTAGTATGAGTGACTAAGTGATGACTATGTATGACATGCCAACATCAGATAGCCTAACACACCGTGTTAAATCTCCAAGGGCGTGACCGCGCGAGCGACGCGACGGTCGTGGTAGGCGCGACCATGATACGGGCTGCTGGCAGCCCTTGGATCTAAGATCAAACGGTCGCATGCTAAGTTGCTGAAAATTTTAAGAATAAACCTCTAGGATAGGATATTCACCCATAGGTCTAGAATCACGCCATGCAACCGTTCGATCTCAGATCCAAGGGCTCTCGGAAGCCCATATCATGGGAGAATGGAAAGCCACTACCCTGCCGTTCGCACGCTGGCACTTCGCTCCTACTCGCCCCCGCACGTCCTTCAATACTACGGCGGTTCGCTCCTAGTCGTCCCGTCCATTCACATTACGGCAGTTCCACTAATCCTAACCCTCCTCCCAAATCCATGGCGTCCCAAATCTCCCCGATCGGCGGTGAGTACAAGGTTAGAACCATCACCGGCGATGAGTTCGACGTCATCTACACCCGTACTTCCGCGATGGTGAAAGGATGCCTTTCTCGCTTCAGACGCATGTTTGAAAACTCACATGATGAGTGGGTCACTGGGCTAGATGTTGAGTACACCACAGTTGTGGGACGAGAGAAGGTTCTAAAGGACGAAGAGAGGAAGAAGCCCACCGTGATCCAGGTTTGCATACATAACGTTTGCTTGGTCTACCACATATGCCATGCCGACGTTGAGTGCCAGGATTTTAAGAACTTCCTCGAGGACAAAACAGTCAAATTTGTTACTATAGACTTTAAGAACGACAAAGAAGTCCTACGTCGTATTGGCCTCGTTGTAGGCAACCCCTTCGACCTCCAGAAGAATCGGCTGGTGCCCTCTTGTCAGCCTTCAATGCTGACCCTTGCCGGAGCCATGGTTCATCCTTCGTACGGTAAACTAGAGAAACCTCATTACACATTTCATCGTCATGCATGGAAGCGGAATGTACTAGATATAGACCACATCCAGTATGATGCAATGGATGGATACCTTTGTTTCAATATCTACAAGGGTTGGATGAAGAGCAACAGCCAAGTTGGCGGTTCAAGCAAAGAAGTATCGGCGAAGCGGAAGAGGGACAAGGACGAAGTCGAGGACGTGGACGAGGACTCCGAGTAAGGTGGCAGTGTCGTTGCTCATGGTGGTTCTAAACTTCTAATGCAGTGTCTACCGGATTAGTTGCATAGTTTAATTTCAGGTGTGCTTAGTTTAATTTGAGGGGTGTGTTGTGCTGAGCCCCCAGCAGAACTATGTTATGTTTCTTCTTGTTACTTTAACTCTTCAGTATGTACATACTAGTACTAGTATTTCTTTAATAGAATTTAGCACCCCAATTAAGCACATACTAGCTTTTTTAATAATACTCCCTTTATTTTTGTATACAAGGCCACAAACTCGGATTACGGGTACCAATGTAAAATTTAATGCTTTCTTTACAAGTCAACTTTTCTTCTTGTTTACCGAGATCATTAATACTCCGCATGCATGCAAAGAAACGATGTAGAGGAAGTAGATGACTGTCATTATGACTGCATGCATGCAAGTATTAAACATATTGTTAGTACGAGAAAATATCATTAACTCTGCCTCGATTACTGTTGGTGGCCTTGTATAGATGCAAAATGTATAATCTATAGTGGCCTTGTGTATAAAAATGGAGGGAGTACTATATGCATAATTTGGTGACAAGCGCTCTCTATATGTACCACCTTTTTTTAAATTTCAATTTTTGCTCCATGGCGCAATCCATCGATAGTGGAGTACTACTGTACAAAAGTTAAAAGTTTAGCGTACTATTCATCATATATATATATAGCCAGTTAAATTCTCAACCTAGAACGACGTGCATGCCATGTAGTAAACCGATCCGGAGGAAGTAGAGTAGTAAAAATGAGGTGATTTTACCAAGCGATGGGCGGGGGAGCATGGCCTGTCATGTGGTCCCACGTGTCATGATGTACCAAGGCGATACGCGTGTCCCTGTTGAGGCAGAAGCAATACTAGTACGTGGTTTGAGATGATGTCGAACCGAAGTGTGAAATAATGGTTGCTTCGTCCGTCTGGGAAGGTGCGACATTGTGATTTGACGTCTCATTGTTCATTACTAATACTGGGCCGGTACGAGTGGGGTGCGTCCCCCCTGCTGTTCTGCACTGTTATTTGGTGCTTGCCACATCGACCCGGTTGCTATATGTCCCACATGTCGGCGACAGGAAGTACAGAATTCATGAAAGGGAGCATCGACGGAGGAGTATACTACAGAATTCATGAAAGGGAGCGACTTAGTTTTGGAAAAATCTGTTTTTACGGAGTACGTACCCACTAGGGTTTATAGGGCTCATCTAAAAAACATTCGTTTTTCTGTTTGATAAGTCTCAATTCTATTATACTAGTAGTAGTACCATTACATGTTGGATTTCGAGTTGCGTTAGATCACCCGACGCAAGCATTGTCAAGAGGAAACTAACCAATGCATGTACAAGTTCATGGAAATTTAGTGGTCATTCATGCATTCGTTCTAATTAATGCCTCGGTAAACATAACTTCTTGAGAAAAACGAGCGTACTATGCAAACTACGAAATTAATTCGACCACTCACCGTCTACCTTGGTTGGAGATATTTTGAAATTGAGCCATAAACTGGAAAGGAGGAAGTAGTAACTTTTGTCTCGATTACTATTTGTGGCCTTGTATAGATACAAATTGTATTTTTTTATAGTGGCCTTGTATAATTAAATAGAGGGAGTACTAACCAAAGTACGTAGTAGGGATGAGGAGTAAACGGAGGGAGTAGTTAAATTTTCTCCTCGTGCTACGAGCCACCGCGCGCGTGGGCGTGGGAGCGGGCGTAAAGGCGTACAGTAGTAGTAAGCTTCACCTCATCCTGCGAGCCACCGCGCCCGTGGGCGGGGGAGATGATGTATAAAGCAAGTTTCTCCTTGTTCTGCGAGTTGACGGGACACATCAAAAGTACTCCAGTGTATAGAGCCTTGCCTCTAAGGTAGACCCCACATGGTTTGCCTATTTTTTTAATTTAACATAACGCGTCAAGTCGCAATTTGTTTGTTCACCCGTGGTAGACGATCCTCCCTCCACCAAGTGGACAACCAGTACACGTGCCAAATTACCACTTGGGCTGCCTTTTTCATACAGAAATGAGCTCCACCGTGTACCCGCGCGGGTGTGGTTGGGAAAGAGACGGGAGTACGTGCGCCGTGCGTGCACCTCTTCTCTTCGTGCACGTCCCCCACCTACGTGGGTGTGTGTGAGAGAGATAAAAACCTAGACATAATGCGTCGTCCATCCCCATGCCTCCGCCCAGTCCGACCACCAGTCACCACCACAGCACCACGCCCCACTCCTCCTCACCTTATCTCTCATATTTCTCCCTCCATTTTTATATAAAGGGGCCACTATCAAAATTACAATTTGCAGATATACAAGGCCACTAACACTAATCGATGCAATATTAATGGTGTTTGCCTCGTGGTACTAGCAAAGGAGGACATTAATTATCCCTTGCATGCATGCAGGAGTTTGTAAAAAAATGCATCTTGATGTTTCGTGCAATGCACGGGCATCTTGCTAGTCCATGAAAACAATACATGGAAAAATTCCATGGCGAATGAGGGATTTGAATCTGTTGGGAGGGGCTGTTTGGATCTTGCCTGGGGTAGCCAAAATATTGGCGACCCTTTTGTCCACCGGTGCCTTTGCCACCGATGAACGAGGAACGGCTCGGGTGCTCATGCTGTCATGCATCCTCCAGCGCGCATGTTGGAGACGAGCTCGCACGAGCTGTGTTTTTTTGTCCCACAACGCCGCACGAGCCGCCCGCAGACCGACCGGCGACCCGCAAATTACACCATCCAACAGTAGCCGCACACATTATGACAGCAACTCAACCAACCGGACGAAATTCACGCAAACACGTAGACAAACTGATATTCCATATAAATAACGACGGAAATCATATAAAATACCGGATTTTCACACAAACATGACGGATTTCATTACACTCAAATGAACTATGCGGTGCTAGTTCTGGACAGCACAGGTATATAACACCTGGCCTAAATGGTCGCCCGCCGATCAATTTGTGTTCGTCATGTCCGGTAGCATGATCACTGGACTGCCGGGAGCCCCGGAGGTATATGCTTCAGCGCAAAGGATGGCTCGCTTCCCCACTGCCCAACTGATATCATTGCCGAAGATGATGGTGGCCGGCACCGGTTCGAGTTCATCACCGGCCACTACTTCGCCATGGCCAGCACCGGCTCGAGTTCATCCTAACATTGACCTCTTCCGTGGAGCCCATGCGGGGTCGACGAAGGTCCTCGCAACAAAAGGATCCGGCAAGACACCTACTGTGTACGCCGGCGTCGCCTCTGCGGTGGCCTTCATGGGACCCAAGCGGCGGCGGCCTCCCATGTTCTACTTCTCCTTGATGATGACGGCGGACGCGCAGGCGCTGGCCATCGACTCGTCGCTCTCAACGCACCCGGCTTCTATCGCTGCTTGCATGGCACGGCCACCGGCATGGGAGTCTCGACCACGCGGTACGAGGCGGCAGCGTGGACGGCAGCAACGACGCTCGTGCGCCGCTCCTCGTCGAGCTGGCCTGGAGCGGCGAGTTGCTGAACCGCGTGCCGGCTTGGGGCGGCAACTGGCTCCGTCGGGCGAGGGGAGGGAGGTGGATCAGCGAGCTGCATAGTTCGTATCCGGCGGGCTACCCAACCGGCTTGGATGCGGAATAACTACTCTTTGTAAGCCATTGTAAGAGTGGACAAAATGGTGGAGGAGATAGGGGAGCGGCGGAGGTGTGCGATTCTTGGCTGGCGTTTGTCCTCGTTTAAATAGGAGATTAAATAGACGGCGGACGGGAGGAGCTCGGTCGGCGTTGCGTTTAACGCCGGCCCGGTCATGAACGGATGTGTGTCCAGAGTGGGTTTCTCGGCTTCCACACGGGAGGGTTTCATGGAGGCGTTTGAATGCGGCACGGAGGTGTGTTCAGTCGGGCGTGCCGCGAGTGGCACCCTCGACTCTAACCTAGGACACCGCGCCATTCTTCCACTGATGTGTGGGCTCTTTGGGTGCATGGCCTGCATGTCAGTGACCCAACGCAGGCAGCGCACAGCAGAGGAACCTTTGGTGGGCCAAGGCGGTCAGAAGCGGGCATTTCATAAACCGATGATTGTTCATTGAGTGTGATGTCATCTTTTTCATGTAGTTAATCCTACTATGTTGATAGCCCGTTCGATATGTTGTGATTCATAAAGACCGATGCAAACATCAATGTTCTGCTTATCACAGATAAGATTGATTAATACCCATAACAATCCATGTCCTTAACAAAGGGTGCATGCACGTATAGGTTGAGCGTGTGTCTTGCGTTGTGTGCTGTGTGCATGCAGGCGTGCGAGTGTTGGGTGCGTGCAAGGGTGCGTTTCAGTGTTGCATGCATGGGTGCATACGTGCATGTGTTCGTGAGTGCATGTGTACGTGTCAGTGTTGCACGCCAGCATGCGTGCGTGTGTATGTTATGTGTACGTGTCAGTGTTGCAAGCCTACATGCGTGTGTGTCTTGCGTGCGTGCATGTGTCCGTGCGGGGTGAGGCTACACGTTAGTCGACTGACTTTCTCATCTCTGGTCATTAGATTTTCCACCCGTTGGATACGAAATCAAGGGCCTCCAGTTTATCATCAAACTCCACTCCCCGAGCCGCCAGCAACCACCAGCCAAACCGCCCGC